>NC_136771.1:24595405-24828992 GCF_947034865.1 Barbatula barbatula
ATTGAGTCTCTTAGAGAGCAGCTGAAGTGACACACACACACACACACACACACACAGGTCAGTATGTGTCAGTATTAGTGTTGTGTGTCATACTTGAGTTTGTTGAGTGTGTAGTTTGGATCATTGAGTCTCTTAGAGAGCAGCTGAAGTGACACACACACACACACACACAGGTCAGTGTGTGTCAGTATTAGTGTTGTGTGTCATACTTGAGTTTGTTGAGTGTGTAGTTTGGATCATTGAGTCTCTCAGAGAGCATCTGAAGTGATGAGTGTTGTGGGTGATTGTAACTCAGGTCGAGTTCTCTCAGGTGTGACGGGTTTGAACTCAGAGCTGAAGCCAAATAACAACATCCTTCATCTGTCACCATACAACCTGATAACCTGCAAAACAGGAAACACACAGCTTAAGCTTACTTTATTCACTGATCTATATAAAAGACTGGATGGCTCACAAAGCCATGACACTGAAGCTACTGCACCGCCATGTTGGTGTGCCCAAACGTTCTATTAAATTTATAGGGAGTTATCACATATTAATGAAATAACAATAACATACCAGTCCCTGTTTTTAGATCTAAAGTTTCACAGTACGTTTTCATAACGCAAATGTCTTCAGTGTGTAAATGGTTCATTATTTAAAGTCAGGCAACTTTTCTGTCTGATTAGATAAATAGTGAGTTACGGTCATTTCCATTACAGTAGTGTACGGTACATATCAGACCGGCAGACTAACAAGACACATCAACATATGACAAATGTTGTTGTTCTGAAATCTAAATACAGATAAATAAAGACTGTATATGTTCTTTAAGTCATGAGGCCTTATTTATAAACACGTGTTTTGTACCATTACAACAGTGTGTAATAGACACTCACCTTCTGTACATTGATTTCTGTACGTGGCTATTCTGCCCAAAATAAACATTGGAAAAAACATCCAAAGTAAGATTTCATTTAAACACACATGTGAACTAAAACTTATCGCGCAATATAAGCAGAAAACTGGTTATTTTAGATCGACATTTTTACTAAGTCAATCGTGCTCTCTGTCAGTTGGGAATACCAAGATGGCGGCGCGATCGCTTCCGGTAGCTTCACCTCCTGCCGTGGGTTTAGCGTTCTAAGCGCAATCCAGACATTTATATAGATCAGTGCTTTATAATGAAAAATACCATTTGCCATTTCTAATGAGAAGGTAGCATGACGGGTTTTTTTTATATAACACTACGGTCACACTTTATTTTAAGGTCTTATTCTTGCAATTAACAAAGCATTAACTACAATATGTCCTAATAAACAGCCAATATATTATAATAACATGAATACTAATAAGCAACTTGAGAATTGGTCCCTATACGAAAGTGTTACCAACATTACTTGAGCTTTGACATCTAGTTGAAACCTATGCATATGCAGACAAAATGATACTTCTGGATATATATGTAGTACACACCTCAGTATCTGTAGTTGACAGTTTGTGTTCTTGAGAGCATCAGAGATCAGCTTCACTCCTAAATCCTGAAGATCATTGTTACTCAGATCAATATTTCTCAACGGTGTGTTTAATGATTCAAGAGCTGAAGCGATGATTTCACAGGATTGATCATTGAGATTACAATCACCAAGGCTGTGAGAGAATAAAACAATCCCATGACTCCTATAAAAATGATATTCAGGAACAGAATTACAGTTATATGCCATACTCACAGAGCTCTTGTGCAGTTGTTGACAGCTGGTATGAGTCTTCTTCTCCCCTCCTGTGTTGTGTTGTATTTCTTCAGATCAAACTCATCCATCACCTCCTCTGACATCTGAAGCATGTAGGCTATTGCTGAACAGTGAGCGGCAGAGAGTTTCTTCTCTGAGTGTTTGTCTGATCTCACAAACTCCTCGATCTCTCTGTACAGAGTCTGATCTTTCACTTCAAACAGACACAAGAACAGATTGATGGATCTTTCAGCTGACAGACCATCATTACTCTTGATCTTCTCTTTAATGTACTGTGTGGTTTTCTTGATGGTTTGTGATGTGTCCACCGTGTGTGTCAGTAGATCCTTTAAGAGTTTCTGATTGGACTCCAGTGAGATGCCCAGCAGAAATCTCAAGAAAAGATCCAGATGACCAGTTTTACTCTCAACAGCTTTATCTGCTGCTTCTTTGTGCAAAGTGTGAACTACATCAAAAAACTGTAAAGTGTCTGTAGTTTTGATGACATAATAGTAAAACACGTAGAACGCAGCGAGGAACTCTTGAAAGCTGAGATGTATGAAGCTGTAGATTTTCCTCTGATGACTGACAGATTCCTCCTTAAAGATCTCAGTACAGATGCCAGAATACAGCGACGCGTCAGTGATGTCGATCCCACACTCTCTCAGATCCTCCTCATAGAACATCACATTGCCCTTCATCAGCTGTTTGAAAGCCACTTCAGCCAGTTTCACAATCACATCTCTGTTGATCTCTGGATCTCTCTCTGGATCAAACTTCTCATTCCTCCTCTTCATCTGAATCAGCAGGAAGTGGATGTACATTTCACTCAGAGTTTTGGGGATTTCTTCAGTGTGAGCTTGTGTCAGGATCTTCTGAAGCACAGTGGATGAGATCCAACAGAAGACGGGTATGTGACACATGATGTGGAGGCTTCTCGCTCTTCTGATGTGGGACATGATTCTGCTGAACTGATGCTCGTCGCTGATTCTCTTCCTGAAATATTCTTCCTTCTGAGCGTCGTTGAATCCCTGGATCTCTGTCACACACGTGATGTATTTGGAGGGGATCTGATTGGCTGCTGCTGGTCTGGAGGTGATCCAGATGAGAGCGGAGGGAAGCAGATCTCCTCTCATGAGGTTTGACATCAACACAGCCACTGATGAAGTGTCAGTCACATCAGAAACTTTCTCACTGTCGTCTGAGAACATCAGAGTCATTCTGCTTTCATCCAGACCATCAAAGATGAACACAACTTTACACTCCTCAAAAATCTGAGAGTCCACATCATAAAGTTCAGGATGAAAGTCCAGCAGAAGTTTGTGAAGACTGTAGCGATGCTCTTGAATCAAGTTCAGCTCTCGAAACGGAAGCAGGAACATGAAATCTACGTCCTGATTGGCTGTTCCCTCGGCCCAATCCACAATGAACTTGTGCACAGAGACGGTTTTTCCAATTCCAGCGATGCCTTTAGTAAGAACACTCTTGATTTTGTGTCTTTGACGTGATTGAGGTTTAAAGATGTCATTGCAGTAGATTGGAGTGTCTTGTAAGTCTTGTGATCTTCTGGGCTGTTTCTCCATGTGTAAAACCTCATGTTCTTCATTCACTCCTTCACTCTCTCCCTCTATGATGTACAGCTGTGTGTAAATTGTCTTCAGGAGGGTTTGATTCTCTTGTGCTTTGATTCCCTCAAATACATTCTCGTATTTGTTCTTCATGATGGTTTTGTGTTTGTCTTTGACTCTTTGCAGAACATCATCCACTGACTCATCATGATAATCCATCACGACAATCCCAAACTGCTCTTCGGTCTCTTCCAGCAGGTCTGATTTTTTCCAGCTGTGAGCAGAGCAAGAGGAACTGGATTCTTCCATAACTTGGAGAAGTTTTTTCTACACTGAGGAATCTTCCGATGTTCTGATATCAGTAGCAGATGTTACAGTTTCTGTAGAAACAGCCGATACAGACCAGATTTGCCAGAACCCGCTCACAAACTCCCCAACTGGACTGAATCTAGATCAGAACATCCTGTACAAACACACAGTTTTGAAATTAGATTAGATTAGATTCAACTTTATTGTCATTACACATATACAAGTACAGTGTAACGAAATGTAGTTTAGGTCTAACCAGAAGTGCAGTTAGCAAGTGCAGGATATACAGTTAGAATAAATACAGAATACAATATGAGAGAATATAATACAGTGGGCATGGACTATGAAAATATTTTGTAGTAGGTATGTTCTATGAAAATATGACAGTAGGTATATACTATGAACAATATATACAGATGACTATATACTATGAACATTACTGTACAGGTGGATATGAACAGATAATAATTTAGACTAAAATAGTGCAAGTGACTTAGGTATGCATAAATTATTGACATTGGCTATTAAAGTTGCAGTGCAATAGGTGAGTTAATGCAGTTGTTGAAGTTAATGCAGTTATTAAGGTTACGGTGGAGTATACGAGTTAATGCAGTTAATAGGTTGCAGTCCAGAAGATGAGTTAATGCAGTTAATAATGTTACAGAGCAGTAGATGAGTTAATGCAGTTATTGAAGTTACAGTGCAATAGATGAGTAAATGCAGTTAGTAGAGTTACCGTGCATTAGATTAGTTAATGCAGTTATTGAAGTTACAGTGCAATAGATGAGTAGTTAATAGAATTGCTGTGCAGTATAAGTGGTCCATTAGTGCAAATGAGCATTCAGTTAAATATTCCTGGTGTGCAAGTGAGCAGTATAGAGTGCAAATGATGCTGTGTGTGTGTAAATCAGGACGTAGAAATACATTTATATGTACTGCACATAATAATTAAATTAATTGAATGTGTATGGACAGTATGTTTTTTTCTCACTTTAGCACAGACAGCTGCTGTAGTTTTAATTAAAGTTAAAAAAAGTTTCATTAAGATGTTACAGAACATCGGGTTCATTCAAAATGACCAGAAAAAAAACATTGCAAAATTTCATGAAAGTAAGTTTACACATACACTTATTTTAATATAAAAAGTATGTAGAAATTTAACTTATACTGTATGAAATACGCATTCTAGATATAAGATTACCCTACATCTATTACAAACACCCAAACGCTAATTTAATCTCAAGTGCTCATCAACAGAGTTGAAAACAGATTTTTGAAAAGTCTGTTTTGCACACAACCTCCAAATGTCGAGTCATTCTATGCTAGTTAGTGCCGTCGTTTATGCAAAGCAAGACCCTGCAACCAAACAGGGCTGAGAGCACTGGACCCATGTGTTTTTGACTTAAAAGTGTCCAAGACCGATCCGTGTATGTCACAAACTACTGTGAGAACAGACTGCTCCAGATGCTTTCAAATGGCTCTGGCCATACGTTGGTTTAGTCTGCGTAGTCAAACACCTCTTGGCATTGGCATACCGGTAGCATTGTTCAAAGTGAATTATTTTTATGTTACAGTTTAATTTCAGGGTGCAACGACTGACAATACTATTTTCCAATAGTTTAGTACTATAGAAAATGTATTTTCTTCTAAATAAACCATCAATAATATATTCAATAATTTAATATAGATTTGGAAATAAATAGAGTAGCATATTAGTTAAAATAATATATACACTATTTTATATAATACATAAAGAATTTACACTTATACATTAATTTAAGTGCATCTTAATATTTGATGATATATATATATTTTTTTCGTTTTCGTTTCATAATGTAAGTAATTTGGTAATGTGTATTACAGGCAGTTTAACAAAGGGTAATCATTTGTACATTTTTCTTTTTCTTTTGTGCTCGATGTTCATTTGTACGCAAACAATGACTCTTTAACTACTATAGCACAAAATGATATACAAGCTATACAAAACACACCAGACTTATGCATTTACCTTAAAATTTTAATTCTTTTATACTGGGAAGAAGATTTGTGTATCAATCAGATAGTGTTTTAAATTTAATTCTCACAATGTTTTGAATACGCTTAAGATATATTCTCTATAATATTGCTTTAAATGTTTGTATTTGTACATAGGACATGTTTCTGTGTGTTGTGAACACTGTGCCAAACTTCTTCAAAAAGGTCTCTTAACATTATTTTATGAATCTATTATAATGAAGTCAAATTTAAAAGTCAAAAGCCTTGTTGGTTTGGGCCTCATCGCCAACTGCAGTCATGTCCTCATTTCACATATGAACCGCCAGCGATGGACAACTGATACTCGTATTCACATAAAGGAACAATGTCAAGTAAGTGCAAAATCCACACGACATAGTAGCCTACCTTAACTGCCCTGTAAATGGAAATATTCATTTTTCTATAGCATAAAAGGTTAGGTGCCACACAAAATGTAATGTGTAAGAGTACACAAGAGTACATATGCTTGTTCAAATGTTACAACGTAGCCAAAGACATACTTAAGTACAGTAACTAATGACATTTACTCCAAATGTTGAACAGTTATCTCTCTTATACGTACTCTGGGCACGTCCCGTTTAATAGGGATCGTCCTTTATTTAAAGTTAACATGAACTTGTTTTCAAAACGAACTAAGGACACAGATTTATGTTAAAAAACACAATTCATTCCCGCAACTTCAAGATTGACAGATTATAGTGGTTAATACAGGTCCGCTTCATTCACACGTGTGATGCTATAAATACAAACGACTTACATTTCCCTTCACACCACATCAAATCATTTCTGCGATCATGTCAAATGAGTTGTTTAACTACTGCGACATTCTTCTCTTTCATCTTTCTTCCGGTTCCACATCTAGTTTCGAGTTCACTTCCTTGCGTGGCACATCCGCAGACATATGATCTGTTTCTATGGGTGAGAGCCGGTCTGTGTTGCCAGGTCTGCGGCTTTCTAATGGAATTTGGGTTCTTTGTAACTGTTGCTCCGGTTTGTTTTATCCACAGAGTGGACGGATTTTCTTATATAGCGGTCAATCCTACAATCATTTCATTCATGAAAGTTAAGTCTTGTGATTTGGACTAGGGACGTTAGGCTCGTGATGAAGGATTTTGTTTCACTCATCTGGCAACCCTTCGGTCCGTTTACGCTCAAGAGCAACTGTATGATTATGAAAACATGTTTTTTGATGTGTAAACTCAAACTGTATATTTACAACAAAACACATGAAAAAAAACCGAAAAGTTATCCTATAGGATCAGAATTGCTGCAATATTATGAATAAATCAACTATGATCCGCGAATAAATGTAGAGAGTTTCACAAACATGTTTAAAATACACATATGCTCAAAAAGCGAAACACAAATATATGTTAGACGTTCCACAAAATAAATGGCATTCACAAATAAATGAGATTTCTCTGAACTGATTTCTCAAGTTCTCTTAACTACTGAAATAGTTCAATATTTTAACTATAATGGCATTTGGGAGTCCTGCCTGTCTGTCGCCCTCTCTTAAAATATAACATTTTTATCATCGAGTATTGGTGTGAGTATATTAGAGACAGTGAGAAGTGTATTGAATTCAGTGAAGAAATAATCTGTCGTTGGTCGACTAATAGTTCTTAAATCGGTATTTATACTGAATCCGTGTAATCACATTATTACTCTTCTGTCTTCCTCACAATCTTTCTCTCATTGCTTCCCTACACATAGGCTTCATCTGGGAGATCTGCATTTACATCTGAAAGACGCATTTATTGTTTGTTGCTCATCTGCAATACGTCTCTGAGTCTGCACGTCCGCTGTCATATATGTAAGATGTTTATCATTTGGAATGCGTGTACAACTGCGTTTTAAAGATGTCTATCAGATGTTTTACACAGCTGTTGTTTTCCAGATCTTTAGCAGACATCTTACATGCATACCTATAGTGTTAGTGATGACACGCACGTCAGAAATAGACACAATTCGGGGCATTAGAAAAACAACTACACCCATTTAACCATGAAAACATTGTAAGAACTTGCTAATGTATTTTAGGGTCACTCAACCAAAAACTTAAATCATGTTACCAGTTAATATATTGAGCTGTGATTATAGATGACTATTTTTTGGTATGGCTTAGGAATTCAAGTGTGTGTGTGTAATGTTTCTGTATTTGCTATTATTTAAATAAGTAGAATCTCTGTTTTGTTAAAAATGATGATCAAAACTGGGATTTAAATTTTACAAATCACATGAGCACACTACCTTCACATTTATGTGTAACATTCTGTATTCCTCAAAAGGTTAATCGTGTTCAGTTGGTAAACCAGTTCAACCTGTTTGCGTTACACAATTTATAGTAGATGATCTTCTTGTTTTAATGGTTGTGTATAATCCAGATTTTTGTGCTACAAACAGTGACAGATATGTGTCTGAGGACAAACGTGAAGCACTTAATAGCAACCTAAAAATCACAACCTAGTGTCCTTAAATCACAGATTGAGGTCATTCTGATCAGAATATAATTATCATTTATATTATTTATCAAAAAACTTTGACTGATGCTTTTATCTATATCTAAATCATTTAGCATTGATCATTTAAATCAGTCCACTTTCTGGAAAAAGGCAACTTGTGAAGCTTTATAAAAGTCTTGATTATTTTTATTTAAACATTTGTAGAGGCCCATCAAGAAATGTGTGAATTGTGAATACATTACAGAAAAGCTTGAACTCGTGTTCTCTTGGGGGCCCCTGGTGGCGGCGAGGCCCTAAGCAGCGCATAGTTTGTTACAGAATCGCTCAAATGAATCAGAATTCCCATCACCAGTCGCCGAGTCCCGACAGATAACACGTCTGAACATGATCTAACTCTTCACACGCTTCTGCAAACTCTGCCAAGATACAGATTGTGTAAATCAAGACACTTCCAACACTGTTTCTAAAAAGCTTACACCTTAGTATCTGAGCATTAAGAGGAGAAGAACTGCTGCATATCTTGAAGAGAATCACATGTTGTGTTCTTTGGAGAATTCTGAATGGATGTTTCACAGAGTTGCTTCGGTGAATTCTTCCACTATTTTGACACATTTACACTTGTGCTCCTTTATTATTGTGTGAGTGTAACAGTTTGAATAATATCACTATGAACTAATATATATTAGTAATAATGTTAAACTGCACATGAGGGATTTTAGTTTTTAGGAAATACCAGATTGTAATTGTGGTTAAGAATGTCTAGTCCACTTTTGGTATAAAATAATATTCATATATGCTTTTAAAATACTCATCATATATGGTTGAAGTAGACTTCACAAATATATTGCAGTGTCCAGATACAATCCATAATTTTGCATTAACTCTATCAACACTCGTTTATTTATGATGTATTAAAATACTAGATATCATTAATAACCCAAAATAACTATATGAAAAAAAATATTTCAGTTTTTTCTAGCAGAAATTTACCCTTAAGGTAAAAAAAGGGCATCTGATGCGGTGTATTTCTTGTGGAAATATTGGATGAACTGGAGAGATAAATTGAAAAGGTTCAAGTTGCATTTAAAACAATGTGAATCGGTTTTGTCTGATAAACTGGAGAATTGCTTATAATAAATACACTTAGTTGGTTATGAGAATGCTTTTGGCCATGTTGTGAAACATGCATTTGATATGACATTGCATCATTGTGCCAAATCCCAGCTTTCATTGTAGTAGTGACTACTACAAAATAAAATAATAATACATTTTGCACTCCTAGCTTGTTTCTTTCCCTATCCTAATTAGTTAAAAACAATTATATAGCCGCAATAAAAAATTAAGAAAACATTACATTTTTCATAAAATTTGCATTTCTAGATGTATTCTGGCCATTCCAGACCTGACAAAGTCATCCGACAGCATTTTAAAAGACTGACAGAATGACAAGACACATGAAAATCCAGGTTATCACATTCATTTTGTAGAACTTTTCCTAATACATGAAGAAATATAACTGTTGTGTTGATTAAAGGGAATCTGAACTTGTTTTCTTTGCACTATTTGAGGTCTGAATAAGCACAGAGTATCTATTTGGTTACTTTCACCCTGTTCTCCAGTTTTCATCTTCTGAAAATATGTGTGCAGTTTTTGTTTCATTTGAAATTTGATCAAAATATTGTTAGTAGATTAATGAATGATACAAAATGATCATTTTACCTGAACACCTAGAAATAGTTGTAGAAACTGAAATGGTGCTTTGAGACGGTTTCTTATTTTTTTAAGGCCTATATATTATAAAACTTGACATTAATCCATTTAATTTATTTTATTTCTTTGAATTCACATTTATGTACTTGGAAAAGATAAAAAATGCAATCGAATTCTTTCTCTTTTTTGAGCCAATCGTGGCATAAAAATAGCACAGGATTTTTCAGACTACATGCATTTTCAACAAAAGAAACAAAAGCACTGTCTCAGTTCGCTGTTTAATATTGAATTTGGAGTGTTTCTGGCTCTTGGATAACCGAAGAAAGATTGATGGTGTTTAATTTGCCTTATGATGTTTTTTACATGTACTACTGTAATAAAAGAAAACACAATTATCATCAGCAAGTAATTGAAGGATTCATCATCTCTTTTATTCTCTCACCCTACATGTTATTAGCGACACCTGGTGGCAAATAATACATTTTTAAACCGACACAGCACTGGATTATCATTATCTTTCCAGGGATGCTGGTGTTTGATGGGAATTAAACTCTGCAGGACACCGGCCCTCCAGGACCACCTTGTAGACCCCTAATCTATACATGTTTATGCTGCATACTAAATTACATTTGAAAGAATGACAAGAGTTCTAGATTTAAAATAGGTCATCCACGTTTATTTATTTTGAACCAAATCACGCAATATCCAGACAGTTTCAGACAAAATCTCCTCACAACCTCTCAATGACAAGTACATATCAGTAAAATACATAACACCCTTCACCCTTTTTTAACCTTATTCATTGATTATTTATTATGCCACAAGCTGTTTGAATGCCACAAATCTGTTAATGATCTTACTAAATCTCCAGAGAAAGACATAATGTCAGTCATATTTCAGTGAGAGTGACAGGGTTTAGTCAGCTTCCTTTTCAATCTCCTCAAATGTGTTATATTCTTCTTTTTCATCTTGTTCTAATTCACATTCTGGCAAGTTTTTGAGAAATTCCTTTGCTTTGGCGAGGTTGGAGAAGCTTCCTTTTTTTGAAAGGTCTATATCTGGATCAATTTCACAACATTCAAGGCTTTCAATAAGACTTCCTTTAGGTAAGGGAAGGATATTAGTGATGTGAAAGACAAAACTAACGTGATCCCACACATAAAACTGATGTGAAAACATGCCTCCTATCACCACTGTGTTGTCGTGTTTTGCCAGTTGGAAGTTGTGGGTTTCACAAATGGCTTGTGCTTTCCAGATGATTTTATTTCCATCATATGAAACCAAAGGACTGGATGCCAGGTGTGGGAGATGTTGGAACTTTTTATTAAACTGAGCGCTGTGAACGAGAACAACATACTCAATCTCCTGCTTGAAAAGCTTGGTCCCATATACTCTGAGAACTGGCTCTTCACCATCACATATCTGCTTCTTGTAGGCCTCCATCAGTGTAGTCAGAGGAAATGTGAAGCGGTAGTTGCCGTAGCGTGAGGTTTCACTGAACAAGGGTGATGTCGTGAATTCACTCAGGAACGGCTGCTGATCTCGTCTTTCTTCTTTGCTTGAGTTTGGGAAGAAACTCTCAAGATAACGCTCCTCAGCTTCTGTTATATCTGCTTGAGTAATTTTCAGGTTCCACCATGAAAGTGAATCATGACCGAGAAATCCACCTGAGTTCAAGATCCCGGGCAGACAGTGCTTGTTAGTTACATGCTTCAGTTCTGTGATGTGAAATTCAACAGGAGTCGGATAATCTGGGATGTCTTTTGTAAGATAGGTTTGTAAGATTTGTTTTCCTTTTAACTCATCTCTCAATTTCAGATGTTTAATATCAATGTGTTCTCCACTGATGGTTAATTCATTTGCTTGTCGAACATTTTTTCTTTCACTAAAGTTTGCCTGAAAAGAGAATGTGCAGTTAGATGAGTTATGTTTCAATCTAGCTATATACAGGTAGGAAGAAATAAATGTAACTTTAATCCTGCAGTGAATATTGTACATATTCTCTGGACAATACCCAGACAGCAAGCAACCATTGAATCTACCGTGGTTGGATCAAAACCCCTTGTTGCCTGGCATCTGGATTTAATTCCTCACATGAAGGAAGTGTTTATTCTCCCCTCATATTTTGTTTTCTTTTCTTTGGACTTTGCATTGTGCTGTGACCGACGTGGCCAGTTACCATCTCAATCAAACTTGGAATAAATAGGAGGAAACAGGAGAGAATATCCATAGAATATTCATCTCCGAGGATAGCAAGGAGTGTGCTCACCCCGAAAGCTTTATCCCACACACAACTGATATAGGATCAAGTTCACGTCATTCGCACTCACCGCAGGGTGTGTTTGGCTAGCTTCTATATTACAGTCCCTAGACTGATTATTTATCAGGTATCCTTGTTTGTGTGGTGACTTTTATATTTGCCTGGTGCGACTGCCGGGTATAGAAGACTTGCTGGCGTGTAACAGATACCCATTAACAAAGATAACATTTGTATACAGAACAGTTATTACAGTATAACATTTTAGTTAGTTTACAAATGTCATGAGTAAACAATCTGCAACTATAAGACCTTTGGACATGTGGGCACCTGCAGCAGTTTAAAAAATATGATTTTATAAAAGAATACACCGTACTACTTACTGTGGTCGCCATTTTGTGAGGTTTATGCTTCAGTGCTGTTCTTCTGGTCTGTGAGGACCGAGAGCTCCTCTGCTGGTTTTTAAGGCTTGTCTTCTGTAAGTCACACCCATGAGGGCTTTTCTCTAGAAACAAAATTTATCTTCAGTAGGTTATGTTATGTTACATTATTGAGTTCATTCCGTCATCTTTCAGAACAACATATATGTATCACTAGGAATCCTGTGCGATTTAACCTGTGTAGGAACATTAAACCTACATAATAAGGTCAATACATGTTCAAAATCTGCATTTTTTTTGGACACAATGATAGAGATTCTGCATAACTTTCAAATTCTAGGGTACCATTGACTACCATACAGGGACAAATTACAATGGTGGTTAGAGGTCTTTGGTTTCCTACTGTGATGGAAATTCTTAATTTTCTTATGGTAAATAATTTTTTATCTCTTATGGTTGTATTTCTAATTCATAAGTAGGTGCATCGTAATGATGTATTGGTGAGTGATGGAAAGTTACAGAGTTTGTGCACATGTTTGCTAACTTCCTTACATGCAAGGGATGTCAGAACTGTGTCTGTACCCAGCCAGCAATGACACATGGGGACCAGACGTGTTTGAGGATGTCAACCTGGGTTTTGTCCTCGGGTTCCATGTAAACTCCACATGGGTCAGTACAGATGAAATGAACACTGCTTAGTGTGCATACTACAGGCTGATAAATATGACACTGATCTGACTTCAGTCACAATCCCATAAACACAATTAACATCTTTATTTATATATATTATTGAAATTAAATATATATGATTAATGATTTTCTGAAAAGTTTTGTTTGGCGGTTTGACTCTTTGTTTATTGACTCTCAAGTTTATTCTAATAGGGACAGTTATGGTCATCACGAAAGAACATGATCTGACCATTTACGCTGGTTGGCCCAACTAAAACCAACACTACTATAATTGTGGCACAAAAGCAAACAAATATAAAACAAACATTAACATAAACTGTTGATACTCAGGGATGGGAATCTATTTCAAGTGCAACATACTTGACCCTTAACATGCACACAGGGCCCGTGGGCGGGTTAACACTTAATACTTGTTTTGTTGAAAGTAATATAATTGAAACTCATCATCAAGGTAGTAACAGTGTTTCCCTGTGTTGAGCTCTTAATTCTTTGATGATGAGCATTCAGTAATCTGTAAATGTTTGCTTTCAAAGTACATCAAATGGTGTGTTGCCTCTGAAATTAAAAAGTTAACGTAAGATAATATATATGTAATTTGACAACTGTTAACTGATTCTAAAATAAGATGCTACTGAAAGCCGCGGAAACATTCTGAATCACAGAGATCTCAAGAAAAGTATGTAAAAGCTGACAAGTCAATGCCATTGTGAGGGTGTTCACCAATCTCACCAATGGTGAAGTTGAGAATCAAACAAATAAAGTATCATCCTGCAATGCAAACTAATTTGTGATTCCCAGCATGCATTGCAGCACGAAGCAGCCTTTTTTAGTTTTTTCACCATTATTGAGATTCAGATCACAAGCCCAACGCTCTAAGCACCAGGCCACAATTATGATCACCATTTTATTTTCTCTTTTCTTGCTCCGCTTGACTTCTGCTGAATTAGAAAATGTTTGGTGACTTTATAAAATCAAACGGTGGATGTGGTTGCGGTTACCACAGTGACTTTAGCGACTGCTCAGGCACCTGCTTTCAAGCTGCATCCGCTCTTGCATTTCCTGTCTGCCTACTTGCATTTAATAATTAAATGAGACCATGATCATAAATGATGACTTAAATAGAGCATAATGTGAATAGCTCTTTTTTTCTGTTTTAATCAAATCTAAGTTACTAAATTGATCTGTTGTGGGGTGAAACATTTAATAATAAATGTGTAATGTAAAAAATATATATACATAAGAATGTATTTTTTTATATAATGTTAATACTAGACATAAGAATAATTCAAAAAGCGAAATAGTTAATAATGTTATTAATGCACATTAATGGACAGTAGTGCACGCTCATTGTCTGCTGCCGCTCAATGACACCAGCTGTGAAATTTTGCCTCCAGCTATTCTATCCTCTGAGAGATCTTGCTGTGAGTAACAATATAAATATACTGAGGTGTGTGGCTAAGATATTCTTTCTTAATTAATATAATAAGCTTTTTCAAATGATTTTTTTGGAACTCCTAATAATTAAAGGTGTAATGAACTGGCCTTATTTATTGGGGCCGGCTCAAAAAACTTTGAATGCCGCATTGAGGACTTATTGGACTGAAAACCGCCATTCGTAACAACCAAGGATGCTGCTTAACTATTGATGGATGTTCCATAAAAACCTCAAACTTCAGCAAAGAATCTTGGCATTTAGGATAGTACTCTGTCATTTGAGAACCAGGTCGCCAACACCTGTAAAATTACGTTTTCCATCTTCAAAATATATCTAAACTACATCATATGCTGTCACCATCAGATGCAGAGAAGCTTATACATGCCTTTATGACATCAAGACTAGATTACTGTAATGCACTATTAGGTGGTTGCCCTGCAGGCCTATTACAAAAACTCCAACTGGTCCAAAATGTATGAGCATATTAGCCCGGTTCTGTCAACCTTGCACTGGTTACCTATAAAGCATCGCATAAACTTTAAAATTTTGCTTATTACCTATAAAGCCTTGCATGGTTTAGCTCCTCACTACTTGAGAGAACTTCTCACGTATTACAGTCCATCACGTGCACTACGCTCTCAGGCGTCAGGTCAGTTGGTAATACCTAGAATTTCAAAATCAAGTGCAGGCGGCAGATCCTTTTCCTATCTAGCGCCTAAACTTTGGAACAGTCTTCCCTGCACTGTCCGGGAGGCGGACACACTCTGTCAGTTTAAATCTAGACTTAAGACGCATCTTTTTAATCTTGCATACACTACACTATCATAATATATATATTCCAGAAACCTGGGGGTGGTAAATGATGATCGGCTTAACCTCACAAGTCATGTTGCCAGCACCACCCGGTCCTGTAGATTCATCCTCTACAACATTAGGAAAATTAGACCTTTTCTATCGGAGCACTCTACTGTTGTGGAATTTTCTTATTCCTTAATCAAGGTGAGTAAATTTTGACAAACGCAATATACAGAGACATCAGGTTGCAAAGTAGTTTTATTGACATTCAGTCTGCATCAAAAGACATATGCAGAGTGAAGGTGCTTCCTGTTCATTTACAGGGGCTTTTATATGATCCAAGCCATGACACCCCTTCTTCTCCCCTCCCTTGAGCAAGAACGTATCTTTGGCAACACAAATGTGTCGCCATCCCTTATCTTTACCAGAACCTCTTGGTCTTTGCTCAAGGGCAAAGGAGCTGAGTGGTCTGCCACGTAGCAAAACATTTCTCAAGAATTTAAGAACAACAAGATAGACAGTCTTGAATCAATTTTTACAGAGATTAGCATGAAGAAACCCACGTCATGAAAATTTCCATCACACTACGCATGTCCTAGTCCAGGCTCTTGTCCTGTCCAAACTGGATTATTGCAATGCGCTTCTGGCTGGACTTCCTGCTTGCACAACCAAACCTCTCCAGATGATCCAGAATGCAGCATCAATGAACCAAAGAGAGCGCATGTAACTCCGCTCTTCATCAGGTTACACTGGCTCCCTGTTGCCGCCCGCAATAAGTTCAAAGCTATGCTCCTGGCCTACAAGACCAACACCGGATCTGCACCATCGTATCTCCACTCGCTAATGCAGATCTATGTTCCTGCCAGATCACTGCGGTCTGCAAAGGAACAACGACTAGTGGTACCATCCCAAAAAGGAAAAAATTCACTCTCCCGTACCTTCTCTGGATCTGTTCCACATTGGTGGAATGATCTACCAGCTGCTACAAGATAAGCAGACTCGGTTGCCATCTTTAAAAAACGCCTAAAAAAGCATCTCTTCCGTCAACACGTCGCTGATTGATTTTAACCTAATTCTTTTCTGTCTTCTTATAAAAAAAGAACAAAAAATGTTTACTAACCTCACTATTCTTAGCTTTGTATACTGTACTAGGCTTTAATGGACTGGATTTGTTGCACTTATGTATTTTGTTGCCTATGTTGTTATAATTGCTTCCAATGTTTCCTCATCTGTAAGCCGCTTTGGATAAAAGCATCTGCTAAATGACTAAATGTAAATGTAAATGATTCCGAAAGATCTAGGCTGCACTAGTTAGATCAACCGGAACCAGGAACACTTCCAATAACAACTGATGCATTTGTTGCATCAAAGAGTGCAGAACAGTCCTCTACTCTCAGCCAGTCTTGTCTCATTGTTCCAAGGTTACTAGAGCAGGCAGGATTCAGTCCATGCCCAGACCTGACAAAAGCTGTGATAATAGAGCTGGACAAAGGTGTCTGATATTTGATCAATGTTTTGACTTGCATAACCTTTTATGTTTTGCTTATAGTCAATGTTTTCTTGTACAGCTGCTTTGTAACAATGAAAATTGTAAAAAGTGTTATATTAATAAAGCTGACTTGACTTGACTTAACGTTGTCATAGGATATTCAACTACGCAAACAAGAAAGGCACATTAGACAGATTTATTAATTCACTTTATTCCCAAGAGTTTACAGCTAATGGTAGAATTATTTCATTAGACTCAAGAGAAAAATCCCAAATATTGATGTCTTTACATAATTTATGCAGAACATAATCCTTAATGTTGAATTTTTTCCTGGAAAATCATTCTGGAGAGGTTTTGGATCGTTTTACTGCCAATACTCCAATTACTCCTATTACACCTAATACTCCTATTCCACAAATTACAGGAATACACCAAGAACTGAAATACTTTTTCAGGGCTTGTTGATACATCTCATAAGCTTTTATTTGTATTCATTCAGCATTTGCAGAAAGCGTTACAAATGTTTAAAAATACTTTCTCATTGACCTTTATCTAAATAATAATAATAATAAACAAATATTGGTTTTATGAGGTCTAATTTTCAACTACAGTATTATTGAGAAGGTTTTATTTTATTTTCAAACAATGAGTACATATTAAGAAACATTTTATTACTAATATTTGCTTACTTTACTTACTATTTATGTTAATCACAATTCACGTTATATTAAAATAAATATGTATTTTGCTTTAAAAAAAGGTAATTTTCTGATATTTGTATTTATTTATTTATTTTGAATAGTAGGAACGCACTTTAAAATCTTCCAAATCCTGGTCATATGACCACTTTAATGTTCCTTAATGGTAATTATAAAACTTTTGAAACATATAGATGACTCGAAGCTTCAAACTCTCTACCTAAAGCAAGTTAACAAAAATAAGATGGAATGTGACGCATACATTTCTGCTTAGTGTCTATGAGTGTATGTTACACACATGTATAAAGTGACACTGAAATAGTGTTGCAGAACTACTACAGTTTAATTATGCTGGCACCATGATCTTTTACGTTTTGAAAGGTTTTCAGCACCTTTTTTAAGAGTAAATTAAATGTTTAATTAGTGTAGCACAATTACAAAAAACTTACATAATTAACTAACAGTTCTTTTGACGTTCTGAAAGATTTCATTTGAATCAAGTTGTTAAAGCGATAGTTTACAAAACAATAAAAATTCTCCCCCGCATGCCGTTCCATAACTGTAAAATTCCCATAAGTTTGATCATGGATCATTTCATCAAGGTTTTAACAAATTCAGATTCTGACCTCTGACTTTTGATATTAAAGCTATTTAGATATGTGTTCTGAAGATGAGTGGAGGTCTTACAGTTATGAAAAGTGGGGAAGTAATTCATAACAATTTTCATTCTTGGGTGAACTAATTATTTAATAATATATAGACAGGTTATTTAACAGTTTTAATAATACTGCATCAATACTGTTTCAATTACTGTCCCAATACTTTACAGAACATTGCATAATAGAACAACATTTAGAAACTATTATTTTAATATGCTGATCAAAAGTATTTTTTAGAAAATAATTTCTGGTTAGTTAACCACTTTTTGTTGGAATGTCCAGAAAGAGATTCAGTACCTGCAATTCTAGCAGGGGCGTTTCCTCCGAGGAGGCAAGGGAGGCAGTGTCTCCCCTCCCCCTCGAAAATAATCGAATGAGAATATTATTAACAGTTCAGAAATAAAATAGGACAGCGGATATAACGTATTAAGCGAAATATGAGATAAATCAGCGTGTACAACAGTGTAAAATAGCGCCCCCGCTCGAATGAAATCCAAAGGGAGACAGCGTTTCTCTTGCCTTCTCTAAGCTCATTGACTTTACATATACCCGCTAAAGCGTGCCGTGAGTTTGAGTGGGGGTAATTGAAAAGAATGGAGAAAAGTCACGTGACAGGAGGCAATGCCTCCAACGGGCTATGATTGGATTAACTCATCAGCGACATCCCGCCTTCCTGCTCGTCTTCGTCATTCATTTTAAACTGCGGGCGCTAAATTAGATTGAACGTTAATTAAATTGTTTTATTAGTTGTATTAATCGGAGTTTAGGATTCGTTTCGCAGATGGCGGAGGCAGAGGAGTTATCGATTGTTGACAGAATATTACGTGGTTCAGATTTGTTCAAAAACGTTTGCTTGTGATCAGGCTTGCTCAGGATAAGAGCAAGTTTAAAGTAAGTCACATCTATTTGATTTGATCTCTTAAATGCTTTGAGTATTTCTGGGACTGCTAATAATTAAATTGATGGTATTGGTAATGATCAGGGCCAGACGGAATGCGCGTCCGCGGACCGCGGGTACCCGTGGATATTTCCGCGGAAGAGTAAGCATCAAGTACTCTGCTGTTTAGTGTTTCAATCTGATGATTTTATGGCGTGATCGATTCCAAAGACACCCACAGTCTACTTCTCCAGCGAATCTAATAGATCGTAATCGTTTCTAAAATAGGCTAAAGAACAAACGAATTTTACCTCACGCAAAGCAAAAGTAAAAACCACTAATGAAGCAGCCTGTCTATATAAATGTCCACACGATATGGTTGTCGTGTTCGTATTGCATCACATGTTTTTGTTGATAAAAGCAAGCTTAGCCTACACATAAAACTTGGGTTTAAGAAGCGCTGCGTAATCAGACGCAGCAAACTCACACACAATAATGCAATGAGCGAACAAGTTTATTAAAGCGCTTATGTTTTTTTTCCACATAAATTCATTTCTTCTTCATCTCATGTGCTGAGACAGTAACACTGAAAGATCCATTAAAGTAGTCAAAAACACGACTGAGATCGTCATAGTTTAAAGATGTGAACAGCATTTACGTGTATGATCATCATTATAAAACATGTCAAATGTATATTATAAATAAACAAGCTTGTCTATATTCTATTATGGTGTTTATAAAACATGTTCATAACGTTTTTATTTAGGTTTAATTGCAATTTTGACAGCTGATTTGTAAATGCTTTTATTTTTATAAAGTTTAAAGGCCCATTCTCTCAAATCTTTTAACAAATTTATTTTAAAACCTTTTTTCAACTTATAACATATTTCAAACGATATAAAAACTATTGGGCAGATTAAGAAAAAAATTCTGCGCAGAATTAACAAAAAAAGTCTGCAGATTCCGTCTGGCCCTGGTAATGATGTAATTCTTATATAGGAAATATAGTACCAGAGGAAGATGAAAGTGGTGTTGATGTACCTTTTCCCAAAGCAGGGAAAATATAAAACTACAAAAATCAGAAGTACATACTGTAATGAACTTGTAGTAATTAAAGGGAATTTTTCACACATAAACACTGAAATGACTGACAAACGCACTTGTTAGTACAGAGATGAACAAAAATTATATGGGTAGAAATCTGCCTCCTCATTTTTTAAGTCCACCGCACACCACTGAATTCTAGCCATGTCTGTTCAAAGTCTCAAATGTTGTTTCCTCTTCTCTCTGTCTGCAGCGATCTCTATTTTGGATGAATCAGAAAGACTGAGTGAGAGTTCGGATGTTCACTCCCCACTTTTTACAAATGCTGTACACTTTGTTAAGATTTCATTAATAATTCTGTAACAATTTCAATTCTGTTGACACTGTGAGAAAACGTATGTTTTTTTTATCTGCAAATAATGATAATTTATTGCCATTGTAATAATACAAAGAAATTTGTTTGGTAGCTCACAGACACCAGCAGAAGAAGGAACAAACGAATATTAAAATCAGATAAGTAAAAGATTACAATAACCGTGTGTACCAAATATACATTTACATTTATCAGATGCTTTTATCCAAAGCGACTTACAAGTAGTTATACACAGTGGCACATTACTGCAGAGCAATCAGGGGTAAGGTGCCTTGCTCAAGGGCCCTTCAGTCATGACCTGCTGGCACTGAGAGTCCACCTTTAACCTTCTGATCACCAAACATTGTCCAGAAGTTCTCAATATAGAGATTCAGTTCTAGTTGTAAAGTTAATGTCAAGTGTATTAACTCCAAATTAGGGAAGAGGAACACTTGAGTTTGTTGCAATCTTCACTTTTCACCAGCTAGTGAGAGAAGGAGTTGTATTGAAGGTTTGGGCAAGAAACTTTTTTTGGTATGCAAATTGTTAAAATGTGTTTTTATTTTGATCTGCATTTCTGTTTACATAAATTGCTATAATTTTAGATGTTTTTACAATGTGAATATGAAATAAAATATATCATACAATATGAAAATATAAATGTTTTATTTTAAACTCTATCCTTCTATCATCCCATTTAATCCTTGCACATTTTCTTTACATTAACATTGTCAGTGTTACAGTATGTTCATGTGGGTACTTCCACACATTTACAAGCCCTCAAACGCTGCATCCTGGCGACAAACTTTATCAAACAATTATAAATGTTTTCTTTGAAGTGTAATGTTTTTCAAATACATTTAAATTTATACACCATTAAATATCAATGCTTCTGGTCTGTTTTTGTTAGTACTTTTTATGGGTAATCCTACCATTAAACACAATTAAATCACATTAGTTATAAATCATGAATCAGTGTTGATAGCATTGAATAAACATCATCTGCAATTAATGTAAAAAATGCATAAATAAATCAATTGTAATTGAATGAGTAAAGGTATGTCCTAATTACAACTTTTCAATGTCTTTGTCAAGGTTCGAAGGACCTTTAAAAGCCAAGAATTAAAGTCTTTTAACATTTCTTACATTTTAAGAAAACTGCAATCAATACTGTTTCACTTGCTGTCCCAATACTTTACATTTCAACACACCACCATAATTGTGATCAATGTTTTCCCAATAGATGTATTGACACACTTAAGTATCAACAATTATAACACAAACCTTCACAATGATTGAAGCTCAATAAAAGAAAGCTTAATGCACGCTGGGTAACATCATAGTACAAATGTTTATTTTTAGAGTGATTTTTGATGCTATTACGCAAACATTTGAAAGTGAGTTACAAAGTGCAAGTTTTTGAAAAACACAGCATTCTCATTTCCATGTTAACCCCGAAGTATGCAAGAATGAGAAAAAAACATTGTGCGCATGTGTAGGCCTATTAGTTTTAGCATGTGTTTCAAACGGCGCTTTTTGATCAGACCCGGGAGGACGAGAAGATGGTGGTACAATTTTGTCAATGTCAATTGACGAGCTTCAATGGAAGGAAACCCTTCCAAATGTTTGTTTGTTTGTATATGTGCGCACGCTTCTCTTCACTATGAATGATGTAGCGATCTGTATTGTATGGACTCTTTAGCGACGGAGGGGTTCTCACTATTTTGATGTGAGCTCAGAGGTTTAGATGATGTGACTGTGATCTAAACCTCTGAGCTCACAGCTATTTCTTTACATTGAGCTGCGGTATAAGTTTGGTTGTTTATTGCGCTACTGCTGTTTTGCCGCTATGTATGTGTGCGGTTTGTATGCTTGATAACTGTTACTTTAGTCATGCTGATAAAACCTTGTTTGCAGTCTGACATTAATGTTGTCGGCTCGATATCCGTGACTATATTCCAGCAAATGTTTGAAAATGGAGCATTTGTGGAGGAATCTGTATGTGGAAAATCTGAGGAAATAAACCACAACGACTTAATTTATTGTGTTTTGTAGGCTTTGTCTCTATTTTGCAGCAATTAATGTATTTACAGGAATACAAAAGTGAAACGTTTAAAGGATCTAAGTTTCACTTTGTGTCATTACCCCCAACCACTGCCACCCCCCCCCCCCCCCCCCAAAAAATGTGTTTTGTAGACTTTTTCTCTATTAACCAGCAATAAATGTATTTACAGTGTTACGAACCCCTGTTTTTAAGACGCTCGTTGTGAAAAAGGGCTCAGCAACATAAAAAGGAAACGCAAGGCAAAGGGCAATTTAATATAACCTCACATCTCTCACGCTTCTCTCTCCACAGGAACACTCACTCTCCAATCACACTGACTTCAACATACCTAACAGACCAAAAAAATAGAACTAAATCACAACACAGACATAAAGAACTTGGCTTGTCTCGACCCGCGGTCTAGGCATCATGACGCTCACGGAGTTCACCGCAGACGCCCTCTCTTCCTCCGTTGCACCCATGGGCGCCGTATAGGGGGGAAAGTTAGGACAATTCCAAGGGCCCCTGACTGACAGGGGCCCCGACAAAAAGGGAAAAAACTAATTAATTTTTTTATTATATTATACACTATATAAATCATCATCATTTAGTATATTTCAAATAATAATAAATTAATGATATATTTTATTTGACTTATTTTGGCAATAAAAGTTAAATATCCCCAATTGACCAAAAAGTAAACAACAATATTGACCGAGCACCCCCTTGTGTCTGCATGAAATGGTTCGGTCCTGCCTCAGCGCGCTCATCAGTGACGGTGTTTATTTGCAGAAAGTCGCGTCGCGTCAGAAGTACGGACCACTATGTTGCGCAGTAAATCTGGTTTTCAAAAAAGAAAACGAAAGACAACTGAGAGAGGAGAGACAAAAGAAAGGGTGCCAATATGTAACCCAGTTTTTCACCAAGAAAGGTGTGTAGCATTCAGTCTGAGTGGTATTAACCTGTTGTCCATATTGGAATAAACTAGCTAGCTGCACGCTAGTCTTAGCCAGAATTTCATTAACATTTAATCAGTGCAGAGAAACGCTTAGCAAGATATTCATATGAAATAATTGTCCATGCCCATCATAACAGACTTTACAACAGATGAGTCAGCAGCACCCCAGTCTCCCCATAACTGCACCCAGTGAAGAAGATGAGCAACATTGTGTTAATGACTTAACCATAACAAAAAAGAAAGTGGAATATTTATTAACGACAGAAATCAAACACAAATTATTTTCTCACATAATGACCATTATGACATAAAAAAGAACCTCTTGTCTGTATTAGATGCATTTAGAAACAATCAACCTGCATGCAAGTTACAGACAATATTAAAATAATCCAGTTTGATGTGTTCATTTAGACTGAATTTTGGCCGTTAAATGACATCTATAGATACAGACCTTATTACTCCCACCATGAAGGGCAGTGTATTTGAGAAGCTTGCACACACACACAAATCTATAATATCTAATGTATGTAATCAAGTGATGATAATACAGAACTAGGTCATGTGGGTCAATGTTCTGTAGTGTTAGTGTCATTTATTGGTATATATTTCCATTGTTCTTATTTGTACCATGTTAACTTACCTTTTAATTTGATGTCACTAGTACTGTTAGTTTTGTTATGACCATATTCCAAACCTAAAAAACCTATTGATTTAGTGATCACTTGATCTGTTTTGTAGCACTATAATAACCCTGATGTGGAAATTCCATTTTACACATCAAATTTATTTTGTTGTTGGCATATATGTGCAGTTAAGTTTAAAAAATCATCTGTTTTCATTGTTTTGAGATGATGATGATGTTAATTTATTTTGATTAAAAGTAAATATATATTTAGTTTTTTTCTTTTTTTAAATCTGTCAATATTTTTACAATAAAAATACATTAAGAATGGACATTTTTATGGTGGCTTTTAATCTTGCATCAAATAGTGAACTGCATACTGTATTTAGACTTGCATTTACAGATCACAAGCAGTAAATATTTTGCTAGTACTAGTATTGCACTACAAGAAGCAAGACAGTTGCAAGCCTTTGATTAGAGTTATTTAAAGCTTTTGATTGGACAGTTAGGTCCTAGAGATGTGGTGCCAACAGCTGCAACGAGGGGCCCAATTTTATTTTTTGTCATGGGGCCCAAAATTCCTGGCGGTGCCCCTGGCTACAGGAAAGCTGTGAAATGTTATCACACTAAGACGGGAACTGCACGTACACCACACATACTTTTGAAGACATGTCGAAGTTATCACACAAATTCACGGACACTTGGTTGCTCATTATTACACTAAACCACGTGCCAGAGTAAAACTGTGATAAATGATGTATTGTCCGATAAGCCCAGGAAATCTGTCCGGAAAAAGTGTAGTTTGAAAGGGCACATGATATGTGTTTTTCTTTTTAAATCCTAGGAGATGCTCGCCACGATTAAAATCGAATAATGTAAGTCAGAAACATAACTATGGCAAGCACAAAATGGATGGGCCAACTGGGCCTGATTGAGCTATAATACTGACAAATGAGAAGGGGACGGCCTAATACAAAAATATCATGTGAAACACTGTGAAAAACAACCTGAGATTTCTGTATAAAGTCTGGAGTCAGATATGTATTGTTAGATCACTTCAGATGACCTCTGGAACCCCGTCTGCAAGATTTCTTTCTGCGTTGGAAGACCGAATTACCAGAACAGTAACTTCTTAGTACAAAACTCATGCATTGCAGTTGATCTGTTTATCTGAATCAGTTTGATGATTGTCACCTTTATTTAAGTTTGTATGTTGAGTGTTGATATCTTAAGTGTGTCAGTATATAATTATACTTCTTTACTGGTAATGCTTATTTGGTTATGAAACATAATGTATCTCAAGAGTAATCTCACATTCAACAAAAAAGCTCTTTTGTTACAAAAGCACAAACACTGATCACAATAATAGTGGTTTGATGAAATTATTTTTTTAACATTTGTTACAACTACCCGTTTTGAGTAGTGTAACATGAATGGGCAGGCCACACAAAAGGTTAAATTCATTGGAAAAATGTATTTAGTTAAAAGTAAAGATCTTTAGCTCAAAAAAAGAACAACGCTAATTCATAAAGTTGTGCTGGTATAAAGGAGAAGTTGTTTATCAATTTATCATTTAAAATTATTTAATTGCATGCCTGGGAAATCACAGTTACATTGCCAGAATAAATAACATAATTGGTTGTCATTTGTTGGCAGGCAACATTGTACAATTGTACTACAAGAAACTACATGAGTTTGGTCTCCTGTAAATGTTATGAGAATGTCCTATAGTAAAGGTCAATATCCTATCAATCGAAATGTTGGACTTTCATCAAATCACTATATTGTGTTCAGTGTTTCATTTAGTTGAGCTCTTGAGTCTTGAGCGCTTAATGTAGGAACTGAGACATCTAATATATTGAAATGCCTACATGAAGAAAATAAGTGTTTTTGAGGGAACTCATAAATTAGTATTCTGTCATCATTTACTCACCATCAGGGTGCTTAAAATCTATACATTTTCATTTGCTCTTTTGAGCTCTAAGTGAGAAATTTAGGAACACAAATGGTTTTGGGGCCCCATTGATTACAACTATTTTATTCCTACTACGGGGCAATCACTGATTTCACAGAATAGAAAATTGCTTACATTCTTCGAACTTCCCATCACTCTGCTGCTAGCCTGCTTTGACTCTTGACCCGCCCATGGGGTCCTATGATGAGCTGTTAGCTGCCTAAATTGTGCCTGTAGTAGCGGTAACCATAGTGATCAAATACCATCGTCTATGACTTTGATGAGTTGGTGAACTGAAATAAATGGACAGTTCCAAAACCTGTTGACTTTTCCCAGATGTGGCAGATTAGTTTTGTTATCAAGTCACAAGTAAGACTCAAGTCTTCCAGTCATCTCAAGTCCCAAGTCAAGAGAAGTTAGTCCAAGTCAAGTTTCAAAAATCACCATTATTGTGATCAGTGTTCTTTTCAGTGGTGTTTTATATGGTTATTAAAAGAGTTTCTGGAAGATCATATTGTACACTAAAACTGACTTGTGCATAAAAGCATGTTTCTTGCTTTTTGTTGTAAATGTTCCAACTTGAGCATTTAGATAATTGTGACCGAATTGAGTACTCTCACTGTTGATTATGCAGATGAAATTAACAAAAACTTTTTTCAACTCACCTAGACAATCCAACACTCATCAAACAATCCTCAACAGTTGTGACAATCATCAAACTTATTCAAACAGACAGATCAACTGCAATGCATGGAGTCATGAATGAGTTTTGTACTATGATTGTTACCCAGCATGCATTGTGGTATGACAGTTTCATTTGTTGATTGCCACCATTGTTGATATTTATACATTGATTCTCCATTTTGATGAGTGGTTAACCTGTTTAATAGACTATACATTGATTACGACATTCAATAATATGTTAAAAGTGCAAAGTGCTCAAATAGTCACAAATATGTTAACTGGCATTTTCAAAATATATTGATAGACACAAATGCATAGCTCAGATTTGAAATGCAACCACAAATAGGCATTAATAACCTCTCAAATTTGTTAATATTTTGGAATAGACTTCCGTGCACTGTAGGGAGGCAGACACACTCAGTCAATTTAAATATAGACTAAAGACGCACCTTTTTAATTTTGCATACACTACACTACCATAAAATACATCTTCTGGTGGTTTAGGCTGCACTAGTTAGATCAACCAGAACCAGGAACACTTCCAATAACAATTTATGTATTTGTCGCATCAAAGAGTGCAGAACAGTACTGTACTAGAGCGGGCAGAACGCAGTTCTTGCCCAGACCTGATGGCCTATAGAATAGGAAGCGATGACCTGACAAGAGCTAAGATGATAGAGCTGCAAAATTCACTACAAAATTCCAAATGCTATTAGATTATTAATGATAATCTAAAATCTATAATTTACCTTATTAGTAGATTTATTTACTTTTATTTAGCCTTGTTGTGTAAGCACTGTTGAGCTTGTGCAGAGGCTACACCTTTTGCCAGAGGGGGAACTGGAGTCCCCTGGTGGGCCGGGTTCTCATGAGGTTTTGTTTCTCTATTGGAGTTTTGGGTTCCTCGCCACCATTGTGCATATTGTGTGTGCGGAGCGTTTGTATGTGGGTATGTCTGTCATCTGTGTTTTCACCTTTTTTTTGTTTTTACAGGTTTAATTTTATTTGTTTTGCTTATAGTCAATATGTCTCATGTACAGCTGTTTTTTAACAATGAAAATTGTAAAAAGCACTATATAAATAAAGTTGAGTTGAATATCTGCCCATGTATTTTGTAAGTGCCAGTTTACACACTTGTTCAACTTCAGTTTTTTTATTTCACAAGTTTTCACATTGGGGCTGTGAGTGTATATTTTAGTGTACAGGTACAAATACTTAATTTACAATCTACAACTCTCGAGTTTTGTTACTGCCTTCGTAGTTGAATTTCGTACACTGATTCTTCATGTCTTCATGTCATTTATTATATTACATTGTGGTTTCCCAATTATTCAAGTTTATATAGATGTTGAGAAGTTACTAACCAAATCACACATAGAGAGTAATGACTGATAACTGATCCTCACAGATTTAAATTTTCAATGTCTCAACAAACTTTTTTCAGTACTCTCTTAAAGCAGTTAATAGAATTTCACCCAAGTCAAAAGCCCAACTAAAGCAAACACTGATCACAATAATGGTGCTTTGTTGAAACATCTTTTCAACATTTATTGTTGGTGCTTAAGTGATATTGATTAATGCAATCAACATTGACAAATCAAAAGTTTAAAATTGATTTAATGATAGCTTGCTGTTAGAGTTACTAGTAATCGTGAATATGTTGAATTGTTTGATTAGGGTAAGAGCAAAAATCTGCAGGATATTAGCACCGCAGGAAAAAGTTTAGGGATATTACAATGTAATACTATGCCACATACTGAAAGACCATTAATTACATCATGTCCTTTAAAAGACACGAACCATTCAGATAAACGCAATACATTCTGGGTACCGTCATAAAACTAAATCTCATCTGTGACTCCCAACATGCACTGCAGCATGAAAGCCTTTCATTTAATGTTCACCACTGTTGAGATTCAAACTTTGATTAATCATGTCTGTCAAAAACATCAGATCGGTGTAGAGAGATAGCTCTTTAAGAGGCTGAATTCTTAAACTTGTTTTGACTCCTGTCACTAATGTTAATCAAAGACTGAAAGAAAAGAGGAAGTCAATGTGTTTTATAGCTTTAAGGCTACATTTTAAATTAAATACAGAATTAGAGACAGTGAAGTGTTTGAAACCTTCATTCAATTTCTGTATATATGAAAGCTCTCAGTTATACTGTTCTTCAATGTTATATGGCTATAATTATTGTTAACATAAAGGGGAAAATATTTAACAGAGAAATCAGTTGCAGTACTAATATCAGAATGTTGGCTTTCATTCATAAAATGATTTTGTTAAAGAAATTTGTTGTTTCACATTAATTTGGAGATTTAATGTGAAATTGTTAGAATGTAAAAGTATATTTTAAAACATTTATGTGATGTGCAATCATGATTAATCACAGAAATATTTTTTTCAGATTATTTTAATCGATTGACAGCACTAATGTATATCATATAAGTGTTACTGAAACTATAGAAAGAAAACAGTTTAAAAACATTCCATACATGCTCAAAATATTACATCTAAGAACATCACTTGAAACATCTATAATTGTGACCTTTAAATTGTTAATGATTAATGTTTAGATAAAAACTAAACTATTTAAATGTCTTTATCATGTTCTCAAATAAACCCTGCATATGATTACATAACCCACCACCACCATCTACTGTTAATAACTGGATCTTATTTCCAAAAGTGGATTTCAATATAAATAATCACAACTAATCAAATAATCACTTTTTAATTATGTAATTCCATAAAGCACTTATTACCCTTAATTCATATTCAAAAAACACATTAAAATCTGTAACTGAAAAGTTGAAAAGTATTTCATGGCATCATGTCAGAACTATCTTGTCACTACTTGTAGGATTACATTCAGAAAATCTTCAACGTTTGGTTCTTTACACAAAACACAATAAGCTCTTTTACTTCAGTTGTATGCAAGAATAATTGGTGACAAGGTGAGCAAGGTCTGATGAATTTACTAGTCAGATCGTATCTGCTATATATGTGACTAAAGTGACATTGGGGACTGTGTCTACCCAGATATCAGAATTGTACATCCCCTCATTCAGTACGAATCCGTCACCAATATCACGAGAAGAGAGCATCCACATCCCTTTGACCACCCAACAGGAGCAGACCTGGAAGTGGTCGTCTGGGAGATGAAAGTCATCTGTGATCACAGTCCATCTTCCTTTACAGTTTTTCTTTTCGTAGAGAATGATGACATTCTTGGAAAACAATGAAAGAATGCTTAGTGTATTAAACGTTAATGTGTGAAAATGTGTGTTGTAAGTTGATAAATGTGTGATCATAACCAACACTAATTGTGTACATATTTATGAAGCATTGTTTTGTGTGTGTGCGCTTGGCTTACTGTGTGCATTTTGCAGGACCAGTTGTCTAGGTGCTCAGTTTCTGGATCAGGGCTTTCCCACAGTGTGAGGCTATCATAGCATCCCTTTTTGAGAATATGTTTTGAATCAACAACCTTTTTATTTTTATATAGAACCCAGGTCCCACTGTCAACACGGACAGTATTGCACATCTTCAGTTTTCTTTGTAAATCTTGACACTCACTATCACATTTAAGTGATTTGCACTTGTCAACGTCACTGGTCTCAAAAAAGATGATCTAAATAAAGTAGATGACAGATATTAATATAAATGTCTTTCAATTTAAGTCACAATCATAACCCACATTTAAGACCCAACAACCAAATGCAAGTCCATAAGATGTCTTTTCAGTCATTGACGATGTTGAAAAGACCTTCCCAGAGGAGCCAGTATAAATTTTATTATTACATCATTTCGCAAATAAATCAGTAAATTATCATTTAAAGGGGTCATATGACACAGCTAAAACAATTATTTTATTTTGTATATGATGTTATGCAATGTGTATATACAATTTAAGGTTTAAAAACGCTTTATTTTCCACATACTTTGCATGTTTGTATTTCCTCTTTGCCCCGCCTCTCTGAAACTTGCTTTATGTTTACACTCGGAAAAGTGAGGTGTGCTATGTTTGGCCAGTTAACCAGTGCGCAGTGATGGTTGAAAACTGCAAGCTTGTGACGAAATGTAACATCTCTTACCATATTTAGAACATCAGGTTCCAAAGCAAATGTACTGCGGGTACTCCCACATTACTTGTGTCTACATCTTAGTCAAATTATACCACTAACTGGTGATCACCATAATGGTGGATTAATTAAATTTCAAAAATTAATTGCAGGTGCAAAAGAATGACATGTTGCACAAATTTCTTCAATTGTTTTACATACTTTATATGTCGCTTAGGATAAAAGCGACTGCTAAACTAATGTTTAAGATTTTATCAACCCAAATGAGAAGGAAGCATGTACCCATTATTTTACTATTATAAATAAACCCATACGGTGAGGTCTTTTGTTAGTTTATCTCTAGTTGTACGTAGTCTTTTGTTATTTTATTGGGGGCCTCACCAGCTAGGAAAGCGGAAGAAGGACATCTGTTTCAAGTTATAATGTTAGCGCCTGATAACTCAGTCTAACATGGGTGTGTAAGGGGGACTGAATTCAATTCAATTTTATTTATATAGCGCTTTTCACAATGTGTATTGTTCCAAATCAGTTTTACAGGAGAAAATAAAAAAAACGAATGTAGCAGGTCAGCCCAGGGAGTTGCCCAAGAGAAAGGGTGTGGTTAGAGGGATAAAGGCGGCTGGTACGAAAGCGTTGAGGGACGGCAAGAATAGAGGGTGACACACCGACTCGCAGGTGTATGCTGTGTTTCAGTAGCGGACGTGTCCTGGGCAACATTCGCGTGGGAATATAGTAAAAATTGAACCCATCTGATAATTGTGGGCAAAAGGTTGTTGGTTTTAATATGATAGAGTAGGTTTTAATGTTTGTATATCGTAGTTGGATGTCGTCCGAAGTAGATTGATGTTCATGGAGAGATTGGAGGAATATTCGTGCGTGACCGTGTGCAAAGGCGCAAATAGGTAGGTCTGGTGGATTAGTGAGACGGGTACGAAGATTTGCATAATTAGGGAATGTGGGATGAGGGTTTAATGCAATTATAATAAAGATGTTTTGTTTTCCTTTGCAGTACGGCAACGGCTATTTCGGCTCTGTGAGACCTAATCGTTGCTCTTGTTATTTCTTTGTTTGGGGTTTCTTCTTGATGTATGATGATGTTTCCTCTAGTCCGCCCTGTAACGGAGGGTACCTCGGTCTAGTAAGGAGGACCAGGCGGACTAGTGTTATTTTTGTTTGTTTGTTTTGTTTTGTTGTTTTCTGTTGAACTTCTTCCACTGTATGACTACCACGAGGATGGAAGGTAAACCGCTGTAGGCAGAGATGAGACCTCTATTAACTGTAGGTACAAAGTGTTTCACTAGGGTGTTCTTTTGAAAGTCATGTTATGCTTTGAGTGTATTTCTCTTGTTTCTTTCATTTGGTTTGCTGTGCTGTGGATGCATGTGAACGCTCATCGCTGCTGAGGTAATTTGGGGACCATCCTCATGCCTAGTCTTTGTGTGAGTGCCACCAATAAAGTCTGGCAACTTTTACCTGAACCTGTTTTGTGCAAGAGTATTCAATGAAGAGAGTACTGTAACACAGAAAAAAGGGTAAAACACAGCAGATGAATAATTAAACTTGTAATGTCAGCAGTCTCGCGGTGGTTTTTTAGCGTATTTAGCATGAAGTGAATGCTTGGCTGAAAGATGTGTTTTTAATCTAGATTTAAACTGGACGAGTGTGTCTGATCCTGGAATAATATCAGGAAAGCTATTCCAGAGTTTAGGTGCTACCAATAAAGAGATCTTAGAGAGCGTGATGGGTTGTAGTGTGATAGAAGCTCTGTTAGGCAGGTAGGGGCTAAACCCTTTAAAGTTATTTTAATCACTTATAAAGCTTTAAAGTCAATACGATACTTAATGTGTAGCCAGTGAAGGGTTGATAACATTGGGGTTATGTGATGGTATTTTCTGGACCTGGTTAGAACTCTGGCAGCTGCGTTCTGAACTAACTGTAGTTTGTTTATTGATGATGCAGGGGAATAATTGCCTCCTTAAAAGAACTCCTATAAAGGCCATTCCCAACCAGACAAACTTAAGTTGAATTGCAATCCAATTCAGCATTGTTTCAGCTTTGTTTCCTGACAATAAAGTCTTACTTGCTTTTGGCATCAAAACTCTGTTTCCTCAATCAAAGTAATAAAATCACTACAATAAATGTCTAAATATAGATGTAAAATTAAATTAATTCAATGCAGTTACAGAAATCACATAAACATCAATATTATATGTTTAGAAGACGTAATTAAAGTCGGGTTAAGACTGTCCGATTTTGGGCTGTCCCAGACGAAAGATGACAACCGTGGCGATTTCTGTGGTCATGGCTCCTAAACGCTGGCCCTACATCGTACAGTGAGAGAGACTGAAAGACGGCCATTGTCGTCTTTCAAACACCATGGAGGCGGGAAAAAAGATAACAATATTGCTCTCTTCCGCTGCCACCTCTTTTCTTTCCAGCACACATGAAAAGCACAACTGCCAAAGTGTGATTCATTTTACTGTGTTCGTTTACAATTTGTGCTGATCATTTGCTTTTCATGTGTCTTAAAGCATAGTGGCTGCTGGCCTTAAAAATGCCTGCCTTTAAAGTCTGATAGTAACTAGTAAAGTAAGTAGAATAAAGTAGATAGTAAAGTCTGTTCTAGGAGGTTCTTCAACGTTATTGTTATCATGCATGTTGTTCCCAAGTTTATAAGATCCATGTTGTGCAGTGCGACCTGTCATGATATTATACGAGCACTGAAATCGCACAGTCTGAAGCATGCTTAAAAGACGTGAACTTTCATCCTGTCCCGTCTGGGGTTGTCGTTTTTGAACGTCATCAATGACCTAGAAAACAATTCTTTTGTACATGCTTTTTTGGTGGGGAGCTTTAAAACTGTAAATGTTTGTACATGATTATTCATTTATATACACTATTGTGTGTGCTCATATACACAATGGGCATATTAAATGGATTAAATTTTACTCACACAGCCAGGGAGTCCAAAACGTGTTTTCCCCCACTGCTTAAAGCACGCCTTTGCATTCTCCAGTTCGCTGGATTCTTTAACTGAATTCTGTTCAGTCTCATCAGAGCTTTTTTGGTAGTACACCCTAACAAGCCTTTCGTGAAAATGTTTTGGCAGGAAACTGGATACCTGTCAAGTAGGGTATGTATTTATGAATCTTTTTGTTTATGTTCACAATTTTTAGCCTCACACATTGGGTGCTTCTCAAACATAAGACTGCGTGCCAGGGCCTTATAAATAAAAGGATTCTTGGCTTGAGTCCTTTCAACAAGTAAAAAATAATGTAATACCACCACAACCCAGGTAGCAAAGTGCACTTGTGGACCTATACACGACTGGGTCTTCAGCCCAGATGTGGTCAACACACTGCTGTTTGATTGTGAGTAGAAAAATGAATGTGGTTTAGATTTGGCCCAGAGATTAATGAAGTACTGTGACCCTGATGTGGCCCAATTTGTGAAAATTTGAAGGACAATTGAAACACGAATAAGATTCCTTCACTCAACTTGACTCATCTGTTAAGAGTCCTCTCTGCTCAACTTTAGAAGGAACATTAAATGTGATGACAGATTTGACTGACTATCTTTGTCTACCCTGAGAATGAAATAGGAAAGATAGCCAAATGGTGAATTATATACTTGAAAACAAGAATTAACGTTTATATTTCATAAAAAACATTTTGTTTGACGTCACCATTATGGTGCTCATTTTGTCATTTAGTTAAGCACTTTTCTCTTACTTACTTGTATTTCTGACTATAGTTACTGTGTGTTAGGACCTGTGTTACTTTGGTCAAGAAGATAGAAGTTGATTATCACAGAACAAACTGCTTTCACACATTGCCTTTAAGACACAATTGTCAGATCAGCAACTCATCCATGACTCCCAGCATGCAATGCATTTTGCACAGAACTGTACTACTTGTCACCATAGTAAGGGTTTCTATGATGAGTGCTGATGCCTCTCTTCCTTTAGAATTAAATCTGTTCACCTGCTCTGCATGTTAATACAGTGCATTATGTCATAATATGAAGAACATTTGTTTCACACACACAATTCACCACATGAGCTAATCATTTCAGTTGAAACTGTAAAATCTCTTTTACAACTGTTGTTTCACTGGTGCACAAGTGTTCTGTGTTAAACACAGCAGCAGCTAAGAAAAAACAAATGTAATATAATGAAATTAACTACTGAGATTAAGACTGATAACCATAATGGTGACATCATACCAACTTGATTAAAAAAATTATAAACTAGATCAAAACCCTGTTGATTCTCACTAAGATCTTCTATGCTCACATGAGATAATCTGTAATATTATCTCATGTCACTGTAATAAGTGAAATGTTAATAGTGTTTGTGATTCATTCTCAGTCATGGGATCTGGGCCGAACCATTTTGCTGCTATTGTGTAATTTCTGGGTTGTTTTAAATTATTTTACATTTAATATGCACTGTAATTTACCACAGTCATATATACTTAAAAAGTATTAAGATGATTTTACCATAGTCACATATGCTTAAACAGTATTAAGAAGTAGTCATAGGAACATTAGAATATGGGGAAGTATTAGAGAAATGATCTGAAACCCCAGTTATCCAAAGATGATTTTAGTGAAATTATCTAAAAACACATTTATCCAAGATGATTTTATACGGATTATTTAATGAGAGAGATTTATATGTAGATTTATAAACAGATAAATATCTTCAGCAATTTAGATGTATGGTTACCTGATGAGAATTTATCTTGGTGGCTTTTTGGGTGTCCTCCTTGTTATAGAAATAGATCTTGGTGAAAGGGTTTATACTTTTCATGCCATGATCCATTTCAACCACCTGAGAAAAAGGAATGAGAAGAACATTTCCAATGTTACAGTTACTCTGTGACACTGTCAACATAAAAGGTTAAAATTCTATTTTAATTTGTTTTGAACTTCACGTACATAGATCATGAAATCATCCGCTCTGAATCCAGTTCCGTTACATTCTGCCCACTTTTCCACTGCTGTTTTCCAGGTTTCCTTTAGTTTTTTCTGTGGGAAACAATAGAACCAATGGGTCTCATTCACTTATAATTGCATACAGCCCTGCTAGAAATGTTTTGTCCCGAGCAGAACATTCCTAGTGGTGTCGAGGACGTTTCCAGACCGTCGCAATGTTGAGATTTGTTGAGCAGGACTGAAGTGAAAAGTCCGTCACCGCCTCTGCACTGACGAAAACATTTATGTATTTGGCAGATGCTTTTATCCAAAGCGACTTACATTGCATTATCCTATACGTTTGTTTCTGACTAAGTGCAATTCCCCAGGATCAAACCCACGACCTTGGCATTGCTAGCATCATACTGTAACCACTGAGCCACAGTAATCGTATTCATATTATGACCATTCATGGAAAACAGTTCGTACCCATTTTGCCCACTTACTGAAATTAAGTACCTACAAACCATTTTGAGATGCAATTTCGGATTCAGCCTTTTGATTCAGTGTCTCTTTGTGATGACATCACTAATGCTTTTATAGTCTTTTATCGATGAGGTCATGTTCTATTTGCTCAACGTTCTATTTATACCTCAAATGGCCACAAGAGGTCGTTGGGCTACATTAGGCTATATTAAACCTGGCAATGCTGTTTATATCTGGCAATACCTGGCAACCCTTTTATGATGTTTTAGTTAGTAGTTATGCCATTTGGAAGTAATTTTTGTCCAAACAAACAACTTGGTGTTGAGTTTGCTAGTGGTGAACACAAACTTGCTACTTGTTTGGATCCGCCTCCCCTGTTGCGCAATGCCATATCTAAGCCTTTTGGACAAATTATTAAAGATGAACTCCTGATGTTAACATACACAATCACTGAAGAAATATGAACAAAAAACTTCAGTTCTCTTCTACCTCTAAGGCCTTTTTGTCTTTGAGATCATCATTGGTTCCTGGAAGTCTGCTTTCCCCAACACACTTTGGTAGGCGCCTCTTCATAACATTCTCAAGTATTGTTCTGGCAGCTTTAAGATTGACTTCAGTGGAGTACAAAATCTTCTCAAATGTATTATCTATAAAAATGACGAGAACATTTTGTACGGAACTTGAGTATTCATCTTTAATACAAACTAGCATATAGAGCTAAAACTAAATGAATTCAGATTGATTTATCAAACTGTAATTGATTAGAAAGCCAAACATTTAAACCCTGCAAATACCAAGTCATATTCAACATTTAAAGTCTAGTATCATCTGACCTGTAAGTTTGATGTACTTTTCCATTTCGTTTAGGTCTTCTGAGAAGTTAAAGACCTTATTGGCTTCGATGTAGGCATTATTCATCCTAATATGCAAAATAACAAAAAAAACATTTGTTTTAAGACGGATGAAGACACTTAATTCAAGTGTTAATCTCTCTAATTCTTTAACCAATAACTACTAAAGACTCAATTTTCATGAGCCAAACTTTTGGTGCCATGTACAAAATGAACAGAAAATATAACTTACATGATTTCAATGATGCTGACAGTCTTGTGTTGGTAGGCCTGACGGTGCAGATTGTAATGGGTGCGAAACATTTCGTAAATATTATCTGCCTCCTGTTACAGAGAATACAAATTAAGTTACAAATGAGCAACACAGACAAATACATTTCTAGCTTGTTAAGGCCAATCCCTGACAGGAAGCAACCATTTAATCAATGTTAAAATGATTGATTCTACTGCCATTAACATTGACAAATAAACAACACTTTTGCCCCTGCAATTAAGGTTGAAAATATCTTGAACTTTCATCAAACTCTTGTACTGTTATTGAGTCAGTGCTCTTTAATGCTATATGAATGTAATGCTCTTTAATGTATATCAGTAAGTGAGTTGAAAAGAATGCTTTTCAAAAAGGTTATTATAGCTTGTTCTGTTATGACAGCTGTATCAAGATTAATCATCTGTTTTATATAATATTGAGATTGCTTTCATGACTGATGCATATGTTTGGTCCACAAACATACAAGAACTGTAACAAAATTTTAAGAAAGTTTAACTGGCGCAATCAAAATCAATTTTAAGGAAACTTCATTGATTACACTGCAAATTGAAAATCATCATTTGATCCTATTGATCTCAGTTTTCATTCAGATGAAACACAAGATTTAAGAGCTCAATTAAATGAGTATTGATTTAAAGTGATTTTGTCTAATTGGTACCTTGTCATTGAAACAGATGTGATTCTTTTTATTCACTTTACAAACTCGTACAAACTTCATCAGCCTCTTATGGTCAAAGCTGTTCGAAATGCCTAGATGATGACAGTCTCTGCACAAAAAAACAAATATGAAATTAAAGCAATACTATCTGCATAGATCTGTTTTAATCCAAAAGCTATTTAATAACCTTTGTTGGGATGTATGTGTGTTTATAGTAGTGTGAATATAAATACAATGTCTCCGCTGGTTGTTGTGGGAGACATAGAATTTATAATTTCTACTATTTGCTGGAGAAATTATAATAGGTATGTCACGTAGCACAAACATGCAGCATGGATGCCTTCATTATTGTTTGAGGAATACTTGCTCACACAGACTGAATATGCCTACAAACATACAATACACATGCATATCATGTCTTCAGAGTGTACACGGAAAGGATAATGCCATTGTCTTCAAAAACTTGCAGTTTGAGACCCGTTTTCAAAAGTTTTCGTTTCAGTCCCACAAACACAGTTTTCGTGTTAATGAAATACCAAAATATAAAAAAGTTTTTAGCTTTAGCTGAAACGGGGAGTCTGTTCACATGCCATTTTCAAACATGAACATTATTAGCATTTTTGGGTATGTTATACTTTTACCTTACAAAATAGTCAAATTTGTTCACATCAACACCATTCCATTTATTTTCTGTAATCTCATACAGAAAGCTTCTGTCTCCAGCATTCTCTGAACACTGAAAAAACAAAAACAATGTGATAAAATAAATGATCACAGATTATATGACTTTTAAGAAAAAAGTATTTATAACATAAATAGTTTAAATAATATTTTATATATCAATAATAAATGTTTTTTTTATATTCGGCAACTCCAGTAAGAATAGGGAGATGGATGGATTTATTATTATTAGGAGGGTAGTACTGGTGGTAGTATTTTGCTACAGTGGCAACATTATTATATACAGTAAAAGATGAGGTATCAACCCCTTTAATCAAGTTTTCAATAGTGCGACAATCGTCATCAGGGTTCATTTCATAGCGTTTCATCTCAGCCTTCAGTCCATTATTCTTTATCATGTAGTGAAACATCTGAACAGTGAGTTCACTGTGCTGTAAGAATAACAAAAACACACACATAAACACAGAAAGTGACACATCTAATATTTTGTAACAGTCATTTAAAATGTTTTGTTATCAGTTTAGAAATATTTGCACATGCAAACTGACACTTTTTTATACTTATTGTCCCTGATTTACTAAAGGCCTGCATGCATGCCAACAATTTCAGACAATTTAATAAACAACTGTAAAATATACAATAGAGGCCCTTAAGCAAATGCATGTCCAAAAAATGTCTTTGGTGAGGTTAAAAAGAGGTCCATTTAGGGGAAAAAAGGGAAATGTGTTTCTATGTCTTTTTCTGACGTCCAGGGGACCTCTGTACAAAGTAAAAACTAATGGATTTTTTTCAGTGGTGTAAAAGAGTTTTAAAAACAACAGTTGTTCACCGATGAACACAGAAATGCTTTACAATTATAATGAAAAGAAAAACTTAAATATTTGTTAAAGCAGTCATACGGGGCTAGTCAACTAAGGTCCTGTAGGGCTGGTTATCTGCATAGTTTTGTTCCAACCCGATAGCAAAAGAGCAGGAAAAAACCATTGAATTAATGTTAATAAATAGTTTATTTGTTAATGGTAATTGCGTTGAATCAATATCACTTTTTCATCTGCAAACAATGTTTGATTTCATCAAATCACCATTAATGTGATCAGTGTTTGCTTTAGTTAAGATCCTTACTCTTATTATTCATTTTCCTTTAATGTTTTTCAAGCAAAATTCTTTGCATTAATAAATAAAGAGATTGTTAAAGATAACAATGTGAAATGTTGAAGTCTTTCACAACAGATTAACATGTTTTAGTTCAAATGTAGGGATAATGTAACAGAACAATTAACTGACACACTTTCACATCAACAATCTTCATACAAACCTCATCAATGGTGACGATCATCAAACTTATTCCGATAAACAGATCAACTGCAATGCATGCTTTGGAGTCATGAATGAGTTTGTACTAAGATATTTCGCATTATGCATTGCAACATGAAGCTTTCTTTTGTTGATTGTCACCATTGTTGAGTTTCATAAACCGATCTTGGCTAAAGCAAACACAGATATTTACAATATTGATTTGTTGAAACTGTAGATGACACCGGCAAATCTCTGAACAGCTTAAGTGATGGGGCTAAAGCAAACCATAATCTCAGACCAAAGAAACAATAATTTGTTGCTGTAGCTAAACATGTTTATCAACACACCAGCACAGCTTGAGATGAGAAGATGAAAGGCCTTACCTTTTCACTCCCTACAAACAAAATAAAACGGTTATCAAAGATTAGTAAAGGGATACAGCTGAAGTGTGTTTGTGATTCAGAGATAAGTATTTCTGAGTCTCTGTCCTATAGAGTTTAGCTAAAACCCTGATTAAACACACCTGAAGCAGGTAATCACTAATAGCAAGCAACCATTGAATCAATGTTATAAATTATTGATTTCATTGTTTTATTCATTCATTAATTAATTCTCTTTTGTATACTCTCGAGCACTTCTGACCAGATTACCCCTGTGGTCCCATTTATTTACATTTACATTTAGTCATTTAGCCAAGAGGTTGAATTAGCGGATGCGTCAAAACACGAGCGGGAGGGTTATCGCACACTAATATTGTTACCATAATCAGTTATATCCGTTTTCTGACATTTTTTTAAAATCATCTCGAATACGACACTGTTACGGTAATATTTGACAAGTACTGTACGCCTTCTGCCCACACAGAGATTATGCACCTGCACGATGCTAACGTCGGAACTGTTGTGCTGCACGCGGGAGTGAACGATGTCAGGACGCGGTAGTCAGAGATCCTGATGAGGGACTTCAGGATTCTGATCAAGACGGTACGCAACGCATCGCCCGCAGTGAGGATCATCGTATTAGGACCGCTGCCTACCTACCGATGAGGGAATGAAGAGTTCAGTAGACTTAATTAATGGTTGATATCATGGTGTATTGAACAGAAGCTGCCCTTTGTTAATAGTTTTGATAAGTTCTGGGAGCGACCTGCACCCCAGCAGCATCGGAGCGGCTCGCCGGTCTGACAACATCGCGAAGGCGCTACGCACCTGTTGACTATGTCTCCCTTTGGTAAGTCAAAAAATCTGATCCTGATTACATTTACATTTATTCATTTGGCAGACGCTTTTATCCAAAGCGACTTACAAGTAGTTTTATACAGTGGCACATTACTGCAGAGCAATCAGGGGTAAGGTGTCTTGCTCAAGGTCACTTCAGTCATGACCTGCTGGCACTGAGATTAGAACCTGCAACCTTCTGATCACAAGCCCAACGCTCTAACCATTAGTCCAGAGCTGAATAGGTTTTTTATTTCGGTCTAAATGAGTGTACCCCAACAAGCTACTGTTATATGCATGAGCCATGAGTTGGTCGAGGTGGTGGTGTCGCAACAATCTTTAGAGACTTTCTTACTGTAACTCAGAGAACAGAGCATAAATTAGTGCTTGCATTGAACATAATTATTCCTAACAAAAGTAAAAAAACATTGCTTTCTTTTACATTGGCTACGGTGTATAGACCCCCTAGTCCGCAGAGTTCGCAGACTTCTTATAGGAGCTATTGGTTAACGTTGATAAAATACTAATTGTCTGAGATTGTAATATCCACGTAGATAGCGCTAACGATGCATTAGCACTGGCGTTTACAGAACTACTACAATCTTTTGAAGTAACACAATAGATCAATGGACCCACTCATCGATTTAATCATACACTAGACCTGATTATATCTCACGGAGCCGATCTAACCAATATAGATATTATACCTCAAAATGACGATGTCACGATCACTATCTTATAACAGGTTCATTGTGCACTGCAGGAATCAGCCGTTTAACTCGATATCGACAGGGTAGAACAATCACCTCCGCTACTAAAGATAGTTTTGCAAAGAGCTTGCCAGATCTGACTCCGTTAATAACCATACCAATAAATAAAGAATCGCTCGATGAAATGACCACCAAATTGGGCACTATTTTCTCTAATACATTAGCAGCTGTCGCAACTGTATTGAAGGACAGGCACTACAATGGTCCTTCATCCTGACAGAATCTGGTCAATCTGCTTGTTTCTCAAGAGTCTTCATACTTCTTTCATTTGATCTCATGTCCATTCCAAGGGTCATTGCCTGGAGGCCAGTCTGTGAACTTTCTTGACTGGGGTGCCCATAACAGCACCCTTGGGGTCTATTTCTTAGAAAAATCCAGCTACATCAAACACTCATCACCGTAACCATGAGTAAAGAAAATAAATTCTTATTGAGCACGCATATTACTCACACTGTCACAGTATGACAATGTTGTGACATTACATGTTGACTGGGCTGTTTATGCTCCACAGGTTAAGATTAAATTAATTTACATTTAACCACTTTAATGTGGAGAGGCACTGACACGTAGACCTTCGTTTATATATTTTTGCAATGAACAGGACGCGAAAACAGTTAGCTACTTAGGTTAGTCCGTTAGCATGGACTTGCTAACTTTACTGTTTTTAATCAGTGATAACTTGCTGAAGCACTCTGACCCATTTAAACCACTTTACTTGGACCCATTGTGGATAGTTCTCTTTAATACAAAGTGGGTTATAAACATGTTGCTGCTGATTGGGCTGACATTCTTGACACACCCATCTAGCAAGAGAAATCGCATCTCAAACACCATTTCCAGCTTGAACGTGCCGCTTCAAGTGTGTTTAATTAAGGTTTAATCGAAATTCTGACAGAGATTTTGCAGGATCAGAAATTCCCATCTCTGGTGTGATCATTACAATATAACAAGGTTATATGTCCCAGTGTAACTCTTAATCGATTGAAGTAGAAACCAAATACAGTTGTAACATGGGGAAAATTGTATTATCAGTAATCGGGAATAAAACAAGATCCACTTCGTCCAAATCCCATATTATGGGTTCCAAGACTACTTAACAAAACACTTACCACGAGTTGTGGTAATAATGTTTTTTATTTTTGCCAATACTTGGTTTTTAGTGCACAGTAAAATGGCCAATGTTAAATCAAGACTACAGGTATATATGGTCCCACTCTATAGAGTGTTAAAGCAAAGACGTCGTGGCCATCATGGGCCGACGTGTATTTTGGGCCGACCGCCGAAATGCCCATGAAACACGTAGCTCGGCGGCCCATTGGTTGTTTTCTAAACCAAAAACACTTATATTAGTGAGGTGATAAACTTTACCTTCAGTGACATTCAGGACTTCAGGGATGAAACGCTTCTCAAACATCTTAGAGAATGGGCCATGACCTTAAAGCAAGAATAAAAGATAAACAATGTTAGTCTAATACGGAGGTGGACGAGAACATAACTTCCTTACTTGAGTGAAAGTACAGTCAGACTAATTTCAGTTTTCAAATGGTAATAAATAAATTGAGTTGAATGATTTGAATACAGTAAGACTGTTTATTTGTCCAAATAGCAAGTAACCATTTTGCACCTGCAACAAAAATTTCAACTTCAACAAACCAGCATAATTGTGATCATGTTACAGCGGAAGTAACAATAGAGTAAAGTAAGCAGTCTGCCAAGTTGTAAGTCCGAAGGTAAATGAATAACAAAGTTATTGGCTTGTAAAAAAGGGAGTCGACTCGGAGTCATGCAAACGTGAAGTGACCTAGTCAGAGTCTCTAACCGCCGCGTATCTACATCACTAGAAATAGTATTGACACGGCAAGGCACACCCATTATTTTTCAGAGATTCTCCTTGTGGTGAGGAAGGCGGGACGAGAGCCGTGAGGCCGGTGGCGTGAGTGATAGTTGCAATCAGCTGTGCGCGCACCGGTCCCGCATATCTATCAAGGAGGAGATCGGGAGCTTAAATGGACGACCGGCAGGACTGTTGACGAGAGAGGACCGGGCCCGAACATATGTTTAGTTTGTGTTTATGTTTTTTGTATGGCCGTCAGTCGTCCGTGAGGGCGTTTTGCCAGCATTTTACTTCCGTGTTTATTTAATTAAAGTTCCCTTTCTGTCGGTCTCTCGACGTTGTGTCGAAGCCGACAGATGGGGTTCGCCCTTGAGAACCAGTCATCTCTGACTATTTTGAAAAGGCCAATGAAATTTGGCGAATGAAATTTGCATGCCGGGCCCCGCCCCCGGAAATCCGGGTATAAAAGGGGAGCCGGCGTGCTCATTCATTCACCTTTTGTGCTGAGGAGCCTAAAAGCATCTCGTGACTGCTGCAGCGGACGGCTATTGTCGTGGCAAGAAGGACACAACGTCTTGTTCCCTCCATCAGGGAACAGAGGTTACATACGTAACCGAGACGTTCCCTTTCTGTCGGTCTCTCGACGTTGTGTCGAAGCCGACAGATGGGGTTCCTATGGAAAACGCCACGGCAATAGCCGCGTCACAATCTCCAGCGAAGCGACGTTGGCCAGCCTAGGCCAGTCAGACGTAGCGCTCTCGCGAGATTGTAACCTTCCAGTAGATAGACAGGGGGACCCAGAGCTTCCAAGAAAAGATGGGTAGCCCCTGCCCTCTGTCAACTCAGACGGCCCCAATGGCGAGAGCCGTCCGGCCATAGGACCACTGGGTAAGCGCTATTCCCTCAAGGGGGAGGTGCGCTACGGAGACCACTTCCAACCCTCGGGGGGAATACAGTGGAGAAACAGCATGGTCTTACCGGCAGGGAAGAACTCATGGGAGGTATGATAATTGTTTAAATTAAAGTAATAAAAAGATTTTAACAAAGTGACTGTTTGCTCATCACGTCTTCGAACCGTTATTTAGTGCATCTCTGCAACGAATATGGTACGTTCCAGGTCATGGTTGAGGAACACAAAACACTTTATTGTTAAACAAAGACCCACGGTGGGGAAAACCTGTTTTATTTACAATAAAACAGACAAACTATAAACAAGGTGCAAAATAAAGACTTTTCTGCAAAACAGAACAACTAATTAACAAAACAAGAATCAAGGCAGTACTTCACTGGACATGCCAGACACAGCAAACAAGGTCAAATCCAAAAGCACAGCAGAAAAGAGGGCATGCTAAAAGGAAACCAACGAGGGATAATTAACAATAGGCAGGTGTGGTGAACAATGAAGTGAAACAATGATGGAAACGAGAGGGGCGGGGTCATAGACGAGAACGGAGAGAAAGCACACCAACAATAATGTGTTTCTCTCCACACAAAACACGTACTAACATGATCCTGCTCCAAGACTAGAAAAACCTGACAAGATGTGTCAGATCCATGGGATTCCAGGTATGTTGGAACGTTATTATGGTACGTAGTGGCAATGAATATCGTCTGGTCCAGGTGCATCATCACAACTGTGTTAGCTGGCATTCACATTGACAAATCATGGTGTGTTTAATGGAGCTAAACTCTGCAGGTTTAGAAATGCCCATCTCTGATCAAAATGAGTTTATTGAAATTTTTGTTGTCCAAACAATATTGCTGAAATCTGTAGTGTTTGCTACTTAATAATGGTTCTTGTATTGTGGAAGTATCAATTTCAGTATTAGGCGGTTTTTGACCAAACCAAGCTATGTTTTTTCAAATCTTAGTTCGCAAGCAACCAACTGTGCTGAAAATATAGAAATATCTGTGGTTCCTGTTCAGTTGATTTAACATCTAAAATAATTATTTGTATGCTGAGGTTGGCGCAAGTCACTTGACTTCTTTCACTGTGACTTTAGACTTGTTTGAGACTTAAACTAGTGACATTCCCCACCTCTGCATGTGTGTGTGTTTGTGGCACTCACCCAAGTCACGAGACAGACCAGCGATCTGAACACACAGTTTTTCTCGATCGGTTATATCCAGCTCTGGTTGATTTACTTTTAGACTGTCGATCAGACATCCTGCTAGATGTGCCACCCTGATACAAACACACAACACTGTTTACTTCAGGGAGCCCATATATTTTTAGGGCAAAGGTGATCAAGTTTGATATTTTGACTGGCTGCTTTAGATGTGATAGTTCAAAGCCTTATTGTTAAAGCAAAGTAAGTCACAAATATGATTGCAGTGTTTGGTGGTACTATATGTGTTTTGAGATGTGAGGGAGTTTGATATTTATTAATCGTGTAGTCTTTCTTTCAAAATGCAGTTTGATGTCTTTTAATCTAGCAAATATTTGGAAATGTCTTAATAGGAAATTCACTGTATCTTATTTTCAAAGACATGAAGAATCAATGTATGAATCCTATCAATGGTGTCAAAAGAAAGCTTTATGCTGAAACACATGTTGGGTAACATGATAGTACGAAACTCATTCATGATTCCTAGCTTGCATTGTAGTTGATCTAAATTAGGCCACAATAACAGCCTTGGCTTGTTATTCATTTGGGAAATGACCATGGTATAAGCGGGATAATCCTAGCTGTTAAAAGGATTTTTATGCACATCGCCAAGTGCAGGGGGTTGCCTCCGCAAACATCATTAAAATAATTTTTAGGCACAGCTAGCTGTGGATTGTTCCTTACATAATAGCTTCCAATCTATTGATCATTCCTTTAGAAAACTGTTGTTATTTCAAACAAATGTATATGCATTACCCGATGGAGTGTTCAAAGCGGTTATGTGAAGCTCCAGGATAAACGAAGTAAACCCCTCCCAGCTGTTTGATGTTCCTCAGTCTCTGAAACTCAAGCGTGTCTATGATCTTCACCAGCAAAGGATGCAACTCAACGTGTCCATGAATGGAGTCATTGAAAACCTACAGGACACAAAAGACACACTATTAACAGGAAAATTTGTAATTAACTAGTTTGACCAAGTTTAAGAATGGGGTTTTAATTAGTTGACCAGGTCAAGTAGTAAAATGTCACAAAATGGTTTGGACAAAACCCAGATGCAGGCAGACAAAGGGTTAACCAAAAAAAGGGTTTTTTATTAAATGAAATACCTACAATGGGGAAAACATGCACAAAAAAACACTAGCAAACAAACACTAGAAAACAAACACTTCCCAAGAGGGAGACAAAACAAAACAATGTCTTTAGAAAAGATAAATAATAAGGGTAATCCAACAACACGAGAAACAGGGATACTACCATGACATCAGTGTTGAGAACAAACATTAGACAATGTGCCGACACTAAACTAAGGGAAACCGAGACTATATAAAGGGAGACACTAACGAGGAGTGATTACATGGGGAGAGTGGTGACAGGTGAGGGGAATAAAACCATAACGAGGGTGAAACACAAAGCAGACGATGGGAATGAAACCCTAATGAAACAATAACGGGAGAAATGAGAGTGGGGCAGAGAGACATAACAGGAAGACACGTGGCGCCACGTAACAACATAAAGCCACATGTCTCCACACATAACACAACAGAAACCCGAAAAATGTGGCAATGTCATGACTCTGCCCAGTGAGCTAGAGAACACGAGACTGGCAGGACAGAGTCCTGACAGTAAAATTATAAATTATATAAATAATATGACAATAATGTTTGTTTTCATGAGCAGTGAGATCATGGGAAAGGATTTCTTGAACCATTGTTTGCTATAAAATTAAGCGTTTAATTTCGAAACACACCGACATCAAGAATTAACATTTCAAACCCAACAACGGTGACATTCAACATACGAAAGCTATGTGCTGTAATGCTTAAGTTATAAATTGGTGCAATACATATGTGCATAATGTGTTTAGAAAACCTTTATAATATCTGATTGTTTCAAATCTGATGGATTTTGCTCTCTACTATCATACAATTGACTGTATTCTTATCGACAGGTACTGATAATTATACTACCATACAGGGATGGGAAGTATTTCAAATACATTATTTAAGATACCTATTTGAAATCATACGCGGCACAATAGATCATTTGAGTTCTGTGTCACCTTTGTAGACAATTATACACTGATTCTTGATTTTTGTGTTTGTCTACATTGTCTACAACGTCTACATTATTCTAAAGTAGACGTTGATATGGAAGTGCACCGAAGGTGGAAGAGAGAAGCACCTTTACTCAAGTCAAAAGGCAAACTAAAGCACTGATCACAATGACGGTGGACGAAGAATACATTTCGAAATAAATATTAAGCAAATACAATGGTTTGCCATTTTTGTGTTTATTTTGAAATCCATTTTTTTTAAGTACGGGAAGGGACATCTCTTCAAGTTGGCGAAGACATTGAAATATATATGCATGTATATTTTGAGCAATTGTTTCTGATCTTCACCATACAATGAACAAAAGAACTTATGTTTAAAAGTCCTATGTGCATTTAATAAAGTATCTTCCATAATTTTCTACACATTTTCTTTGAAACATCTTGTTACTTACCTTCATTTTGATAGAATTTTCTTTAGAATTCTTTACAATAAATATTAAAAAAATATAAATACATATATTATCTCTATTTAAAAAAAACATGTTTGAAAACATTTATATTTGAGCTTTATACAGAATCTCATAAGGCAGGCTGACAAACATTTCATTAATAACAATAAATTATTTTAATCATCAATCAATTCAGTTGTTTTCTCCACATCTGTACCATACATTAAAAGAGATTCACTATTTCAACACCTTTAAGATTTGGTTATAAGAGGGTAAAATTGATATGAATTTATATTTATGTCAACATTGATACTGTGTGCTTTGTTTGCATACATGGAAATTGTGGATATTGTTAAAAGGCTATATACAGTATATACTTAAATTTTGGTAAAAAAATATTATTATTGTAACAATATAGGAATATTAGTAATGTAGTAATGTAATGATGATATAAATGTGCAATAAAAAATATATACAAAACTTTTGACAGATATATATTGTTAATTTGTGTGAAAATGCATTATCAAAGTTTGTGAAGCGGAATGCAGTATATTTTATTTGATAAACTACTGTAATTCTAATATAATATCACCTGTGGTTTTGATAGAGGCAGGTCCATGCTGTTCTTCTGCTTTTCTCTCCGTTCTCTTCTTCTTTAACTGAGATGATAACAACAGTGTGTTGCTTCTCTGTAGGAAAGTTTAAGTTTGACAGTAATATTCTTGCTTTTATAGGTTCAGAGACTCAAACAATTTGTTTACGCCTCCAGAAATATCGTCTCATTAAATGATGAGGGTGTGTCACACAGACTGATGTCACGTGTAGTCAGAGGAACTGATGCTGAAATGAAAAACAAACAGGTGCAGATATCAAGCCAGCATTGAAACAATGTTAAAGATTGTCTCTTTGTCAATGTTATAGAATCAATGTCACTTTAGCTCCTGCAATACATGTTTCATCAAAATATCATCAGTTTTAGCTTTAGATGAGTTCTTGACTCTTGGGTTTAAAGCCGGGTTGTCAGTCGTAACATGTTAGTATGTTAGTAGATAGGTAATTAGACAATGAAAGTCACAATCTATCAATATCAGGGAATATTGACTATAATTGTGGTAATATTATTTAAATAAATGTTTGTTATAGTTTATAAAAGCAATAAGCCCTTAAGAAGCAGTGGCTTACAGTGCATTATATTACAGCTAAGAGGCGTTGTTGAGATGCACTGTAATCCTCATCTTCAAGGAGCGGTTTGCTTTTATAAAACGGTTATTATATATGTTTAGCAAGGTTTCAAGACAAAACACAGCAATGATTCTTAGGCTATGTAATGTGATCAGCAGGTGTAAACAGAGATATTTTATAACAGCTTAGAGCGCAGCTCAACCCATCAAAGTCGCAGAAATTGACCATTGTATTATATACGTGTAATAAGATTTTCTATTGTAGCAGCTGTTTAAGCTTTTAGATGAGTTTTGCATGCTTTTTTACATGTGTATTGCCTTATGTCACTATAGGCCGCCATGGGCAGTATTACATGTCTTTAAAATACAAAATACTATCTTGTGTGTTAACCCATAACACGCTCAGGGTGGGTGGGTTAACACATTTAATTTGTTTTGTTAATTAAAAAGACCAAAAGTATTTTTTTTCTCTTTGAGATATAAAATAAAAATTCCTGTTTTAATATCTTCTATGCAGGGATATATGTATACACTATATGAAACACTGTTTGTCCTGAGCAGCTCAATACTTTCTTCTGCAGTAACATCAATCGCTAAGTTAATGAAAGTTTTAAATTAAATCAGTGGTACAGCTATCTTACTTAGGGTAACAATTTACGAAAGAAAGATTCATGCTGCAGTGCATGCTGGGAAATATCGAAGTACAAAGCTCATTCATTCATTCAGGCCCCACTATGTAATATATGCAGAATTTAGTATAAGTCAATTTCAAGACATCTGATTCAGCTGTTCAAGATCTTAAAGATTAGTAATAGTGTCCAGGTAGGTGTGGATGGAGCTAAACTTTGCAGGACCCTAATTAGGAACACCTTTGTTTCAGTGGCGTAGAATTATATTTCCTAGTACCAAATAAAAATGTTTTTCAAAATGTAGGCTTAGACAGTGATGTGCTTTGATACTTCAGTACAGTTGTTTATTGTGAGTCTTCATCTGTTTTTCACACTCTTCATGTTAAAAAGTTTGGACTCAAAAATCAATGTAACAGTTGGTGTACATTTTTGAGTTTTGAAAAATTCTAATGAAGTTAAGTAAAAAAAGGCAAACCATATATCTTTTTCTCTTGAGTCAAAGGTATTTTTTATTAGAACACTTTATTATACAAATCATTTAGCTCAGTTCCAGCTAGTTTTTTTCACATTTTTATTCATAGACACTGGTTACAAACTAACAAGAAAAGAACAACAACGTTTTTTATGTTAATTGGAAGTCAAAGTGCCGCTGTGTTGTCTCTCGTATGTCCAATGACGTGTGTTCTGATTTAAATATAAACCAACATTCAATGCAAACTGACTCCGTCCTTAAAATAAGCAGATGAACCATTACACTACACTATACATGAGACACTATACATGAGACACTATACATGTGACACTATACATGAGACACTATACATGTTACACTACACATGTGACACTATACATGTGACACTATACATGTGACACTATACATGTGACACTATACATGTGACACTATACATGCGACACTATACATGCGACACTATACATGAGACACTATACATGCGACACTATACATGAGACACTATACATGCGACACTATACATGAGACACTATACATGCGACACTATACATGCGACACTACACATGCGACACTACACATGAGACACTACACATGCGACACTACACATGAGACACTACACATGTGACACTACACATGCGACACTACACATGCGACACTACACATGCGACACTACACATGAGACACTACACATGCGACACTATACATGCGACACTACACATGCGACACTACACATGAGACACTACACATGCGACACTACACATGCGACACTACACATGCGACACTACACATGAGACACTATACATGAGACACTATACATGCGACACTATACATGGCCGTTTCCTACAGGTTGGGATGATGGCGCCGGTGTATATGGCCTGCCGTCTCTCTCTGCGTACTTTGTTTGTTTTTACGTTATTCCTGTCAATTATTATTGAAAATGTCAACTCTCTGCTGGTTTATGACCGCCAAAGATTAGATTAGATTAGATTAGAGTAGATTAGATTAGATTCAACTTTATTGTCATTACACATATACAAGTACAGTGTAACGAAACGTAGTTTAGGTCTAACCAGAAGTGCAGTTAGCAAGTGCAGGATATACAGTTAGAATAAATACAGAATACAATATGAAAAATATAATACAGTGGGCATGGACTATAAAAATATTTTGCAGTAGGTGTGTTCTATGAAAATATGACAGTAACTATGAACAATATATACAGATGACTATATACTATGAGCATTAATGTACAGGTGGATATGAACAGATAATAATTTAGACTAAAATAATGCAAGTGACTTAGGTATGCATAAATTATTGACATTAGCTATTAAAGTTGCAGTGCAATAGGTGAGTTAATGCAGTTGTTGAAGTTGATGCAGTTATTAAAGTTACGGTGCAGTATACGAATTAATGTAGTTAATAGGTTGCAGTCCAGAAGATGAGTTAATGCAGTTAATAAGGTTACAGAGCAGTAGATTAGTTAATGCAGTTATTGAAGTTACAGTGCAATTGATGACTAGATGCAGTTAATAGAATTACCGTGCAGTAGATTAGTTAATGCAGTTATTGAAGTCACAGTGCAATTGATGACTAGATGCAGTTAATAGAATTACCGTGCAGTTGATTAGTTAATGCAGTTATTGAAGTTACAGTGCAATAGATGACTAGATGCAGTTAATAGAATTACAGTGCAGTAGATAGGTTAATGCAGTTATGGAAGTGGTCCATTAGTGCAAATGAGCATTCAGTTAAATATTCCTGGTGTGCAAGTGAGCAGTATAGAGTGCAAATGGTGCTGTGTGTGTGTAAACAGTCCGGTAGAGCAGATACATGAAGTACTGGTGTGTACAGTTCAGTCATGCATGCAGCCCTGTAGTGCAATGTAAACAATGTTGTAGCAGCATTGGAGTTAAGGGTATGAGAGGTACTGGAATCAGTGAGGGGCAGAGTTCAATGATGAAACAGCTCTGGGAAAAAAGCTGTTTCTTAGTCTGCTGGTTCTTGTCCGGAGGCACCGGAAGCGCCTACCAGAAGGCAGGAGAGTAAACAGTCTATGAGCGGGGTGAGAGGAGTCCTTGAGAATGCTGCGAGCTCGACGCAGACAGCGTTTCTTCTGGGTGTCCTCAATGGCAGAAAGTGTAGTCCCTGTGATGCGCTGGCCTGTTTTCACCACCCGCTGCAGTGCCTTGCGCTCAGCAACAGAACAGTTCCCGTACCAGACTGTGACACAGTTGGTCAGGATGCTCTCTATCGTGCAGCGATAGAAGTTCACCAGGATAGTTGAAGACAGTTGGTTCTTCTTCAGTGTCCTCAGAAAGAAGAGACGCTGGTGAGCCTTCTTGACCAGGCATGAGGTGTTGGTGGTCCAGGACAGATCCTCCGAAATGTGGGTCCCCAGGAACTTAAAACTGGAAACACGTTCAACAGCCATTCCATTAATGTGGATGGGGTCGTGTGTGTCTCCTTTCGCCTTCCTGAAGTCCACGATGATCTCCTTTGTCTTGGAGGTGTTAAGGAGCAGATTGTTGGCTGAGCACCATGTGGCCAGGTGCCGGACCTCCTCCCTGTACGCAGTCTCATCGTTGTTGCTGATGAGACCAATCACTGTTGTATCGTCTGCAAACTTGATGAAGGAGTTAGATCCGTTCACAGGCCTGCAGTCGAGTGTGAAAAGGGAGTAGAGGAAGGGGCTCAGTACGCAGCCCTGTGGTACACCAGTGTTGAGGGTGGTGGTGGTGGAGCAGATGGGGCCTAACCTAACAAGCTGAGGCCTGTTCGTCAGGAAGTCCATAATCCAATTGCAGGTAGGGTTGTTGATGCCTAGGTTTCCAAGTTTGACGATTAGCTTGGAAGGGATGACGGTATTGAACGCAGAACTGAAGTCTACGAACAGCATACGTGCATAAGTGTCCTTGTTGTCCAGATGTGTGAGCACGGAGTGCAGCGCCATGGACACTGCATCATCTGTGCTCCTATTGTTGCGATAGGCAAATTGGTATGGGTCCAGTGTGGGTGGTAAAGAGTCCTTTAGGTGTGCCAGGACCAGCCGCTCAAAGCACTTCATGACAATTGGTGTGAGTGCTACCGGGCGGTAGTCGTTCAGGCACGTCGGGTTTGAATGTTTTGGGATGGGCACAATGGAGGTGGATTTAAAACATGCTGGAACCACTGCTTGGGCGAGGGACATATTGAATATGTCCGTGAAGACCCCAGCGAGCTGCTCTGAACATGCCCGGAGTACGCGACCAGGGATGCCATCTGGGCCAGGAGCCTTGCGCGCGTTGATCCGACTTAGTGCATTGTGAACATCAGTGGAGTTAAGTGTGATGATTGGGTGGTCAGCAGAGGGTGTGAGCTTGGTAGCTGTTTCCTTATTGTCTCTCTCAAAGCGAGCATAAAAGTCATTAAGCTCGTTCAGGAAGACGGCATCTGTGGCTATGGGGGTGGAGTGTTTGGGTTTGTAGTCGCTGATGGCCTGGATGCCCTGCCACATGCGTCGAGGGTCAGAATTGGAAAAATGCTCCTCTAGCTTCAGCTTATAGCAGTGCTTGGCCTTTTTGATGCCCCTCTTCAGGTTTGCCCTAGAAGTACTATAGGCATGTGCATCATCCGATCGGAAGGCAGTGTTACGTGCTTTCAACAGGAGGCGCACTTCCTTGTTCATCCATGGCTTCTGATTAGGGTACGTGGTGATCTGCTTCTGGGTTGTGACACTATCAATGGTGGAATTTATGTAGTCCAAAACAGAAGAGGTGTAGCTGTTGATGTCCGTGTGAGAGCCACTGGTGGCCTGAGAAGCAAACAGACTCCAGTCTGTGTGTAGAAACCTTTCCTGGAGTGTAAAGTCTGCCCCCGCAGGCCACACCTTGATGGTCTTCACTGATGGCTTCACACGATTAATGAGGTTAATGTACTTGGGGGTGAGGAACAAAGAAAGGTGATCAGATTGTCCCAGGTGGGGGAGGGGTGTCGCGGCGTAAGCTTTAGCCATGTTTGTGTAGACATGGTCCAAAGTTTTGTTTCCTCTTGTGTGGCAGGAAACATGCTGATGAAATTTAGGGAGCACTGTCTTTAAGTTTGAGTGATTAAAATCTCCCGCAACAATAAATGCAGCCTCCGGGTGAGCAGTCTGTTGTTTACTGATGGCTGCATGAAGTTCTTTCATAGCAAGCTTGGCATCAGCATCCGGTGGAATATAAGCTGCCGTTATAATGGTAGAAGTGAATTCCCGTGGCAGATAAAACGGTCTACATTTAACCATGAGAAACTCAAGGTTAGCCGAGCAGTGTCTCCCGACAATAACAGAGTTCGTGCACCAAGTTTTGTTGATGTAGATGCACAATCCACCTCCTCTTGTCTTACCGGATTCCTCTGCCGTTCTATCCGCCCGGTGTGTGTTGTAGCCCGCTAACTCAATAGCGTTGTCCGGTATACCGCTGTGTAGCCATGTTTCCGTGAAGATTATGACATTGCAGTTCAAAAGTCTTTTGCTGTTGATGATGCGGAGTCTGATTTCGTCCATTTTGTTCACTAATGATCGAACATTAGCAAGGAAAATGCTGGGTAAAGAGAGCCGGTGTGGTGTTAGCTTTAGCCTAGCTCTTAGCCCTCCGCGCTTCCCCCGCCTTTGTTTACGATCTCGACGCCGCCGACGAGCACTTCCGCCCGGCCATGTGAGGTGCGTAGCATCGGATGTTCTGACGATCTCAGGGACGAGTTGAATGTTGCTGATGCAACTTCCGGACATGCGTAAACTGATATCCAAAAGCTCCTGTCGGGTGTACGATGTAAATGCACAACTGTTCTGGACGAACAGACCCGAGATGAGCAAGAAATACACTATATAAATGCTAAAACTGGAGAGACGCTGAGCCTCGCGATGTACTCGCGCCGCCATCTTGGTCAAAGACTCTTAGATCTTCGACCCTTGATTGAAAACTCGGTGCCATTTGAGCATGATGGCCAAAAAACCTTCTGTCCTCCGTTTCTTACGGGAATACCAGCTCACCTTCGCCGTATGTGGGCTCCGCCTTTGCGCAGGGCGCGCCGTGGACGCCGGGGAAAGCGCGGCGGTCGGCTGGTGAAACTGAGGACCTGGCTGGCGTCTTCCACCGTGACATTGCCTGGAATTCGTTCGGAATTTCGTCGCCTCATACTGTGGCGTTTTATGGACCCGATCGACTCCTGTTTGGTTCCGGTGGATGACTCGGACATGGGGCTGCCTGCCTGCCGTGTTCGGGCCCCTCATTTTCGCTGGCGCGGGGTGAATCAGCTGAATCTTCGGCCTCTTGCTCGAACTATCCTGGCTGAAAAAGCACAGGATCTGGCTAGATTTGCCCTGGTGAATGCTAGATCTCTACCAAACAAAACTTTTATTCTTAAGGACTTTTTTGAGTCGCGTGATCTGGATTTTCTCTGTATAACGGAAACGTGGATTCCGGTGGGTGAGTCGAGTGCCTTTTGTGAACTTTTACCGTCTGACTGTTCATACTTTAACTCCCCGAGGACGTCAGGTCGTGGTGGAGGACTGGCAACAGTTTATAAAACAAAGTTTAAATGTAAACAGCTCGCACTTGCTGTATCCTTCGCCACTTTTGAGGTGAAGTTGTTTGAACTGAGCGGTGCATCTCCAGTGCTGTGCGCACTCGTATATAGGCCACCCAAATACAACAAGGATTTTATCACTGACTTCTCTCAATTTTTGGCTGAGTTTGTGCCAATGTACGACCGCCTCCTTATTGTTGGGGATTTTAACATTCACGTTTGCTGTCCTGAAAACCCAATGGCAAGAGCCTTTTTAAATGTCATTGATTGTTTTAATCTTGTACAGTGTGTAGTTGGCCCAACGCAGGAACGTGGGCACACTCTTGACCTGGTTTTAACTCATGGCTTAAATGTTTTTAATCTTGAAGTCTGTGATGCATTTTTCTATGACCATATGCCTGTTGTATTTCAAATTTCCTTGTCTTGCGTCATAGCTAAATCGTATGCTCCTGTGCGCCGTGGTCGGATAGTTAACTCTTCCACTGCTGCTCAGTTTTCCTCTGTTTTTAATTTAAATCGTGTTTCACATTGTCCTAACACAACTGTTGATGATCTGTGTGTTGGTTTTAATGCTGCTTGTTATGCAGCATTGGACATGGTAGCCCCCGTAAAAACCAGGCTGTCCAAACCTAGACCTGATCCTTGGTTAAACGATGTTACTCGCGCTGCCAGGCGCGAGTGCAGAAGGGCGGAAAGAAAGTGGAAGAGGGATAAACTCCAAGTGTCATTTCAGATACTTAGAGAGAGTTGGTATTCTTATCAAAAAATTGTAAAAGCTGAAAAGTTTAAGCATTTTTCTAACATTATTTCTTCTAATGGTCATAATCCTCGAGTTCTTTTTAATACCATCAAAACCGTTCTTAATGTCCCACAACTACAGTACTTTGAGAACCCATCAAAATTGTGCGAGGAGTTTCTTAATTTTTTTATCTACAAGGTGGAGAGCATTAGGGCCCTTATTGGTCCACCTTTGTATGACCCTGGCATTTCTGTAACCTGTTCTGCTGTTTTGAACCAGTTTGATCCTGTTAACTTGCCTTTTTTAGAAAAGACTATTGGTCAAATGAAGATTACTGGCTCCCCTAATGATGTGATTCCCCCTCGTCTTTTTATAGAGGTTTTTTCTACAGTGGCTCCTTGCATACTTGATATTGTTAATGTCAGTTTGACTACAGGAGTTGTACCTATGAGTTTTAAACACGCAGTTGTTAAAGAAACCTGGCTTGGACCAACTTGAACTCTCTAATTATCGACCTATCTCTAAGCTCCCGTTGCTTTCCAAAATTATGGAGAAAGTTGTTTATTTGCAGATTAGCAACTTTGTAAATGAAAATTGTATAACTGAAATTTTCCAGTCTGGGTTTAAGTCAGCCCACAGCACTGAGACAGCTCTGCTGAGGGTTTTTAACGACATTCTTTTGGCTTCAGACGGTGGTGAGACTGTTGCTCTGCTGCTATTGGATCTTACGGCTGCGTTTGATACAGTCGACCATCAAATTTTATTGTCTCGGCTGGAAAATGTTGTGGGCATTAAGGGGTTGGCCTTAGCCTGGATTAGGTCCTATTTGGAAGGCAGAAGTTTTTCAGTTCAGATCAATGACGCTGTGTCTTCTTCGGCTCCTCTGTTGTGCGGAGTTCCTCAAGGGTCTGTCCTTGGGCCACTACTTTTTTCAATGTACTTGCTTCCCCTTGGGTCGATCCTTAGAAGTCATAATGTTTCGTTCCATTTTTATGCTGACGACTGCCAAATTTATGTGCCGCTAAGCCAGTCAAAGACCCTTTTAGAATGTCTAGATGAAGTGAAAGCATGGATGGCTACGAATTTTTTGTATTTAAATGACAGTAAAACTGAGTTGGTGTTATTTGGTCCAAATGACTCAACTGCTGCAGTTCCTGTTGACCTAGGTTGTTTGACCAGTGATATCAGCCCTGTGGTTACTGACCTGGGAGTCAAGTTGGACGGTCGTTTAAAACTTGATGCCCAGATTAGTGCAGTGGTGAAGACCAGCTTCTTCCAGCTGAGGCAACTGGCCAAAGTAAAACCGGTTTTATCTCGTCATGACTTTGAAATTTTCATCCATGCTTTTATTACCACTCGTTTAGATTATTGTAATGCACTGTACTCCGGTCTTAGTAAATCACTGATGGCACGATTACAACTAGTCCAAAATGCAGCTGCTCGTCTTCTAACTGGAACTCGAAAATTTGACCATATCGCACCCATTCTCCGATCCCTCCACTGGCTCCCTGTGCATTATCGCACTGATTTTAAAATTCTTTTATTTGTTTTTAAATGTTTGCATGGCCTGGCCCCTCAATACTTGTCTGATCTGCTCGTGCCATACATTCCGGGTCGATCGCTCCGGTCGGCTGACCAGGCACTGCTGGTTGTCCCTAAGACCAAACGCAAAACCAGAGGTGCCCGCGCGTTTGCAGTGGCAGCTCCAAGACTTTGGAATGAGCTGCCTTTACAAATCAGGCTGGCTGAGTCCTTTCCTGTTTTTAAATCTTGTTTAAAAACTCATTTATTTTAATTGGCGTTTAACTCAGTTTGAGGGTTGACTTTTTTCAGCTTTGTAATATTGTTGCATTTATTTTATTATCTACTGTTTTATTCTTGTTGTGCTTTTGTTGTATGTTGTTATTTATTTAGAGACTGTGTTCAGCACTTTGGTCGACAGTGTTGTTTTTAAAGTGCTTTATAAATAAAGGTGGATTGGATTGGATTGGACACTACACATGCGACACTACACATGCGACACTACACATGCGACACTACACATGCGACACTACACATGCGACACTACACATGCGACACTACACATGCGACACTACACATGCGACACTACACATGCGACACTACACATGCGACACTACACATGCGACACTACACATGCGACACTATACATGTGTTTGTGTGCAATCCCCGGGATCAAACCCATGACCTTGGTGTTACACAGCGGTACAGTCATTATAAAAACTTTTTAAAAGTCATTTTCTTATACCTCTCCTCCATTTCTGTAAATGCATTTGTGTTTTATTATTTGCTTTGCTACTCTTTACACTAAGATACAAACGTCCATCATGGTGCTTATTGATACCAGAAAGAGAACCACTGCTAGAACACCAAAGAACCTGTTTTTCTAAGAGCGTGCTTGCAGTCGTATTTTAATCAAATGCTTTTGTTATAGTAATGAAAGACACGATTTGAGAAGGTTGTTTGTTTGAAAAGCAAGAGTCAAACAGCAATAAAGATAAGAAGCTTCTTCAAGTAGTATTGATGCAGATCCTGTCGCTGCTTTATTCTCTTTAAACTTTAATATCACACGACACTAAAAAGTTAAAACAGCAGATGATCTCTGAGAACTCGACACACATGGACGGACAAAGAAAACATGACAATAGATCACAACAGAGTCAAGAGCTCAACTAAAGCAAACACTGATCACAATAATGATGATTTGATGAAATGTCAATATTAATAATGGGTATCAAAAGTGATATTGATTCAATGCTTTTAACATTGACAAATAAACAACATCTATTCAATGTTTCCTTGATATCAGGTTCCTCACATAGTATTCAAACCTCAAACCTTCTGACCGTCTGAGATACGTGGAACTGCTGAAAGTAAATGCAGGAACCTGAAATAAAATGATCATTTAACCTTAAAGTTTTCTTACAGATCGAGAGAATTTGATGGATGTTTTAAAGTGTTTATTATTTCATATTTATATTGTGTGATAACCGTTTCATAAAAGCATCAAGATACTCAAGGCCAGTGTTTTACCGTGAATACATCACATCTGAAACACAAGATTTATTCACAATAGCACACGGCCTCTCGTATTGATCACATATATCACATGAATGAACAGATGTTGTTTAGCATTGATTCTGTCGCTGTTCCTTCAGATATCAAGACATTTTCAATCTTTGTTCTGGTTTTGATCTTTTGTCTAAATGTGATCAGATGATGTTTCTGCTTCAGATGTTATTGATCTTATATGATCACAGAATCATGTATTCATGTAAATGTTGAAGATGTTTGCGTGTCAACATGTTTACTGATGTTGAATTCTGATCATGTAAATTTAAACAAAGTAGGAACACAGTGATCTCACATCCTACTGAAATATTTACCTGATGTAAGATTAAAAGAGTGTTTGTATAATAATGAGAAGAAGACAATGAGGAACATTCTGTGGTTTCATGTGATGTTAATCCAGTTTCACAGGTTCTTCTGTTTAATGACAGAACATCAGATTCTACATTAGACACATATTATACAATAGATACTGAAAACATGTTCTTTGTTAATGTTGAAGACGTGTCCACGTGTTTATCAATGTTGAATTCTGATCATGATGTGCTTCACATGATTCCTGCATATAAGAATAAAGTTAAACAAAGTAGGGGTTTGTCATATCATGCAAATGATGACTGGATTTGCACCATCTTCCCAAAATAGACCCATTGTAACTGATAGTGAATTATGTTTTGTGGGTAGAAATGAACACTTTCTTTACTAGATTTGAATCAACAGGCAATACTAAATGCAACAGAATCATGATGAAAACATTTGTTGAGACGATAGAAACAACGACTTGAATGGATATATTCTCCTCTGTCTTGTCGGTCTATGGTGTGTGTTCACAAGAGCACTTTGACACATTCGGTGGGGACAGACGCCGGGGTTCTGAGAGTCAATGATTCTTTATCACTACATCAGTTTGTGTGTCAGAAAATAATATGTTGTGATCTACAAGTGAGCCAGAAAAACTTTACTATCTACTGGAGGAAATATTCACCTCTTCAAAACATTACAGAACCTGTTTTCAGTTGTTCAGACCAATGGTCACATGAATAAGGAGAAACATGAAGTCCAAGTTAAAATATAGTGTTTCAATTCAATTGTGCATTAATAAGAGTGGAAGAGAAGTTGATGTTTTATGCCTTATACGATGTTTCGGGAACACAATTGCTTTACTTATACAGATAATTGCCTTGACACACAATCCACATCAAGACTCATCATACAAACCTTATCAAAGGTGACAATCATCAAACTAATTCAGATAAACTGATCCACTGCAATGCAGGCTGGGAGTCATGAATGAGTTTTGTACTATGATGTTACCCAGCATGCATTGCAGCATGAAGCTTTATTTTGTTGATTGTCACTGTGGTTGAGTTTCATACACTGATTCTTCAGTGACGTAACAAGTATTAAAGTATTTTCTATAAGTTTATGTTGTGTTTGTGTTCATATAAATTTATTTAAATAGCCACACATATATTACAGTCACCAATCACATGGTCCCAGTGGATCTTATTTTCCGTTGTTTCAACAAATATATTCTATCATCGTCACAACAGTGCACTTAGTGTCAAGGCCGACCTAAAGCAAACACTTTGCAGTGCATTACACTTAAAAACAGTTTATTCCTTTGACTTCTAATGTCATCAAACTGTCATTGGTTAATGTGTTTTGTGCTTGGACACTAAATGCACAAGCAAGTGCTGCGAGTGTGCAAGCATTTTTATTCTGGCCGTTTTTCTGAAGTTGCACAAAAAGTGGTCTGTCATGTCCCACCTGTGGTCTGATGATGTATCTGCTTCCGATGGGATTGATCTTAAATGATCATGGAATCATTACAACATCTGAGACGGCCTGATCTCACAAATATGTGAAAGCTGTGTGTATTAAACAGAGTTGGGATCAAGTCATTGTTTTCAAGTCACAAGTCAAGTTGTAAATCCAACGTTAATGTAATAGAATGAATATCACTTCTGCTTAATGAAGCACATTATAAGATTGTCTATTCTGTTAATATCAGTTCTCTGCTATTAGACTATAAACTTATATTCATGTTCACTTGGATCAAATGTAGCAATTAAATAGATAATAAAAATAATTTACTTTGATTGAAGCCAAAGAAACAAGCTAATGTAAACACTGATCACAATAATGGTGTTTTTTGTATGTACAAAAGTGATATTGATTCAGTTCCATCGACATTCAGAACTTACAACTTGACTTGAACTCACCTCGCTTGACTTGAGGACTTAAGACTTGAAAGCAAAGACTCAAGACTTACTTGTCACTTGAAAACAATGACTTGATCCCACCTCTGGTATTTAATGATGAGAAGAAGAATGATAAACATTCTGTGGTTTCATGTGAAGTGAATCTTGTTTCACAGGTTCAACTGTACAATGATTCTACAAAAGACACTTACAATAGATTCTCAAAACAGATCAGCTGATGATCTTTGTCTCCATTTCCATTCAGACACACTTTCACTTTCTTCTTTAAAAGCTCATTTTCATTTCTATGATCTAAGAAAGTTTGGTCCTCTTGGGTGTAGTTCTGGACCGTAATGAAAACATTATTGTCACACATATGAACAGAAACAGAGAATAAATGACTTTTCTCAACAGCAGATGATATACCTCTCATTCATTTCTGAATCCTGTTGTGCTTCTTCTTCTTCAGTCTGAAGTCCAAACATGTTTTTGCACCACAGCTCAAAACACTTCTGAGCCTCCTCAAGAATCTGCTCATCTGATCCACTATAATAAACCCGAAGGAGTCGCTCATAAAACCTCTCGGGCAGAAAACTGGACAGCTGTTGGTAAAGACAGACGGATGGAACAAGATGACCAGATTATTTATGATTCATATTCATTGATGGATTCAGTTGTTTGTCTAAAAGGCTCATCACAGGTTACCTGATATTTCTTGATCTTGAAGGCTGTGTTGGGGTTTCTCTTGCTGTAGAAATAGAAGCTGTCTATGGGCTTTTTACCCTTCATGCCGTGATCCATGTGAACCACCTGAGAAAAGATTTCACAATATATCAATAAAAACATTCAGATCAAACTGAGAGAGATTATTCCTCAACACAACGTACAGTGACCATGAAATCCACGTGTGACTTTATATTCTGTGTCTCCAGCGCTCTCGTCCAGTTTTCCTTCAGTGTTTTCATCACATTGCCTGTTACAAGCTAGAACACCAAAGAACCTGTTTTTCTAAGAGCGTGCTTGCAGTCGTATTTTAATCAAATGCTTTTGTTATAGTAATGAAAGACAAGATTTGAGAAGGTTGTTTGTTTTAATACCAAGAGTCAAACAGCAATAAAGATAAGAAGCTTCTTCAAGTAGTATTGATGCAGATCCTGTCGCTGCTTTATTCTCTTTAAACTTTAATATCACACGACACTCAAAAGTTAAAACAGCAGATGATCTCTGAGAACTCGACACACATGGACGGACAAAGAAAACATGACAATAGATCACAACAGAGTCAAGAGCTCAACTAAAGCAAACACTGATCACAATAATGATGATTTGATGAAATGTCAACATTAATAATCAAAAGTGATATTGATTCAATGCTTTTAACATTGACAAATAAACAACATCTATTCAATGTTTCCTTGATATCAGGTTCCTCACATAGTATTCAAACCTCAAACCTTCTGACCGTCTGAAGCATCTGGAACTGCTGAAAGTAAATGCAGGAGCCTGAAATAAAATGATCATTTAACCTTAAAGTTTTCTTACAGATCGAGAGGATTTGATGGATGTTTTAAAGTGTTTATTATTTCATATTTATATTGTGTGATAACCGTTTCATAAAAGCATCAAGATACTCAAGGCCAGTGTTTTACCGTGAATAAATCACATCTGAAACCCCCTAAATGTGATCAGATGATGTTTCTGCTTCAGATGTTATTGATCTTATATGATCACAGAATCATGTATTCATGTAAATGTTGAAGATGTTTGCGTGTTCACATGTTTACCGATGTTGAATTCTGATCATGTAAATTTAAACAAAGTAGGAACACAGTGATCTCACATCCTACTGAAATATTCACCTGATGTCAGATTAAAAGAGTGTTTGTATAATGATGACAAGAAGACAATGAAGAACATTCTGTGGTTTCATGTGAAGTTAATCCAGTTTCACAGGTTCTTCTGTTTAATGACAGAACATCAGATTCTACATTAGACACATATTATACAATAGATACTGAAACATGTTCTTTGTTAATGTTGAAGACGTGTCCACGTGTTTATCAATGTTGAATTCTGATCATGATGTGCTTCACATGATTCCTGCGTACACTGTAAAAAATCCAACTTACAAAAAGTTGAAGAAACTATTATCTTTTAGTTAACTAAACAATAAAGTTATAAAAAGTGGAAATAAGTTGTTTCAAAGATTGTCTGACCAACTCAAATTGACATGTTGACTGTACTAAGATATCTAAGTGATGCTCCAAAGCGCTTCAATAAGTTTGACCAACTTGCCAAACTGTGTAATCTCATAAACAATTCTAGTGTTTGAAAGTTCCCAGCATCCATTGCAGAATTTATTTGCAGTTTAAAATTATTTAAACAATTGCTATTTTAGTGTTTGCTGACTAAATATTTTTGTTTTTGTTGTCATTGAAACTTGCCTTTAGTATTTAGAGTTCCTTTTTAACTTTATGATCTTAAATGATGTTTGATGATTGTTACCATGATTGATTGATTATTTGTTGCATGCTAATATTTAGTTGGTTCAACAATTATTTTTCATTTGACAGACATGTTACATTGTTCAGTTAATTGAGTTTGGTGAAGTACCAAATGTTGAGTAAACTCAAAAAAGCTGTGCAGCAAGTTGCCTTGAAATTTTAAGGTAAGTCAACTTTTTATTTTTTATAGTGTATAAGAGTAAACTTAAACAAAGTAGGGCAGAAATAATACTTGAAAGCTTGTTTTGATTGACCAAATCACTTACAGAAACAGAACAGCAGTTCAATATTAAATGGAGGCAATCAAAAGATAGAAGTGGCTTTAAAGACGAATATTAATTCTAAGAAGGTTTGGGATATCATGAAGATATTTCATATATGAAGGATTTGCACCTTATTCCCAAAATAGACCCGTTGTAACTGATAGTGATTTATGTTTTGTGGGTAGAAATGAACACTTTCTTAACTAGATTTGAATCAACAGGCAATACTAAATGCAACAGAATCATGATGAAAACATCTGTTGAGACGATAGAAAAAACGACTTGAATGGATATATTCTCCTCTGTCTTGTCGGTCTATGGTGTGCGTTCACAAGAGCACTTTGACACATTCGATGGGGACAGACGCCGGGGTTCTGACAGACAACCTGGACGCCCAAACAGATGCTTGCTGTATATAAGCTGATCTTCACAAAACATCTGATGATTCATGAACGCGCACCATAGACCGACAAGACAGAGGAGAATATATCCATTAAAGTTGTTATTTTGGTTTGTTTCTCACACATAAAGCATTCTCAGTGCTTCAAACATATTCAGTTGAGTCTCTATGAGCCGATGGATCAATTCAACAACATCTCAAGTGCTTTTCTAGACCTTCACAACAACTATAACTGTGATGTCTATGAGGAGGCCTGGAAATCTCTCACATGTCACTAAAATCTCTTTATTTGTGCTCTGAAGACGCCGTGAGGTCTTAAAACATGTTAAACGTCATGCGGTTGAGTAAAACATGACACACTTGATCTTGGGATGAACTTCTCCTTGAAGACTCTTTCATCAATGTACAAGCGTTCTGAATAAAACTGCAACCGATGAAGGAAGAGAGAAGGAAAGCTCGACTGAATCAAACCTGATCACTATCAAGTGTCAAAACTTGTTTTCAATGGAATATAAACTAGATCATAAACCTCTGTTCATTCTCAACAGGATCTGTTATAAACACCTGAAATAAAGTGAAGCTGGTGTGTGTAATAAGTGAAGATGTTAATGGTGTGTGTGGAGCTGTTTCATTCTCATCTGAGGAGATCTTGACATCAACAGATGTTTGTGTTCAGATGATTCTTTATCACTACATCAGTTTGTGTGTCAGAACATAATATGTTGTGATCTACAAGTGAACCAGAAAAACTTTACTATCTACTGGAGGAAATATTCACCTCTTCAAACTAAACAACACAGAACCTGTTTACAGTTGTTCTGATAGTCACATGAATAATGAGAAACATGAAGTTTCACTGGTTCTTCTTATTAAACCTGTTTTACAATTGTACAGATTCCCAGAACACGTCAGCTGATGATCTTTGATCTTTTCAAACTTCATTTATTATTATAAACCCATTTAAATGTCCATAATCAGTTTCTTCTATTCAGTTTATTGGCCATAAGATGATGACTTACAATAACATTAAGATATTTGACTGTTGGGTTGTTTTGCAAAACTACATTTGCACAGTCAACAGCCTTATGAAGGTCAATGGATGAGAAACATACACTGATACCAGTGACCTGATCTAACAGGTGCTTTAGTGACAGATGCTAGAGAAGCCGTGACCTTTAACCTCCTTACATCAAACATCATATTCATCTAGACCTTCATAAGATATTTTGGTATATTTAAATGTTATTAATAAAGAAGTTCACTTTATGAAGGTCTGCAGACACTGGTGCTCTTCTCAAGTTTTCTTATCAGGTCTGTAAATCAGTCTGTTCTGGTCATTGAGATATCAAGAGATTGTCAATCCATTTTCTGTGTTTTTGATCTCTAGTCTAATGTGGTCTGATTATTTATCTGCTTCAATTCAATTCAATTTTATTTATATATTTCATGATTTATGTTTTCATAAAGTGCATTGTTCCAAAGCAGCTTTACAGGTGAAAATAAGGAAAACACAGAAAGATAAAACATACAGCTCAGTGCTGGTGTTTATAGAACAGACAAATTCATTCTAGTAAATAATATCTAATAAATGGAGTCTCCTGGTGAGTAAGATAACACGGCCCTGTGCCGAGGAAACCAAACTCAAATGATAAACAAATGTAGAAAATAAAGGTCAGGAGAAAGCGGTCACAGCCGGGAGGACCAGATCTCCTCTGACGTGTCACAGCTGCACTCACTGACTTTTATTCAAAGTTACTGAGGAAATGTTTATGAAGAACAAAAGAGGAATAAGAAGGAAAAATAGTAATGACATAATGTAACAGTATTTAATGCAAACTTACATCACATGACAGCAGTTTAAAGTTATAGTTAAGTATTGTGAATTTAACGTTAATGTGACAAGAAATCCGTCTTTGCTCTTATTTGCTCTTCAGATGTGATCGATCTTATATGATCATATAAACTTGTATTCACAACATCTGATCTCACACCATACACACATATAACCTGAACATCAACTTGAAATAAAGGTTTGTGTATTTAAGGATGACAAGATTAAACATTCTGTGGTTTAATGTGAAGTGAATTTTGTTTCACAGGTTCAACTGTACAATGATTCTACAAAAGACACTTACAATAGATTCTCAAAACAGATCAGCTGATGATCTTTGTCTCCATTTCCATTCAGACACACTTTCACTTTCTTTCTTTGAAAGCTCATTTTCATTTCTATGATCTAAGAAAGTTTGGTCCTCTTGGGTGTAGTTCTGGACCGTAATGAAAACATTATTGTCACACATATGAACAGAAACAGAGAATAAATGACTTTTCTCAACAGCAGATGATATACCTCTCATTCATTTCTGAATCCTGTTGTGCTTCTTCTTCTTCAGTCTGAAGTCCAAACATGTTTTTGCACCACAGCTCAAAACACTTCTGAGCCTCCTCAAGAATCTGCTCATCTGATCCACTATAATAAACCCGAAGGAGTCGCTCATAAAACCTCTCGGGCAGAAAACTGGACAGCTGTTGGTAAAGACAGACGGATGGAACAAGATGACCAGATTATTTATGATTCATATTCATTGATGGATTCAGTTGTTTGTCTAAAAGGCTCATCACAGGTTACCTGATATTTCTTGATCTTGAAGGCTGTGTCGGGGTTTCTCTTGCTGTAGAAATAGAAGCTGTCTATGGGCTTTTTACCCTTCATGCCGTGATCCATGTGAACCACCTGAGAAAAGATTTCACAATATATCAATAAAAACATTCAGATCAAACTGAGAGAGATTATTCCTCAACACAACGTACAGTGACCATGAAATCCACGTGTGACTTTATATTCTGTGTCTTCAGCGCTCTCATCCAGTTTTCCTTCAGTGTTTTCATCACATTGCTGTTCTGTGGACGCTTGTTTTCATCTGTAAACTCTTCATGTTAAAAACTTTGGACTCAGAACTCTATGTTACAGTTGGCGTACAACAGCTTTGACAAATTCTAATGAAGTTAAGTAAAAAAAAGCAAACCAAATATCTTTTCTCTTCAGTCAAATGTATTTTTATTTGAACACTTTATTATACAAATCATTTAGCTCAGTTCTACTAAAAATAAGTCTTTCCAGCTAGTTTTTTTCATATTTTTATACATTTTTAATCATAGACACTGGTTAATCAAAACTAACAAGAAAAAAAGCCTTTTCATTTTATTACACATTATTCAATGTCATTTGTGTTAAAAGCATTCCCATCAGAGACCTTGATGTTAAAAAGGCGTAAAAAATTTACCAACTTCAAATTTACAGTCTTTTCATTTTTTACCGTTTTTTATGTCAATTGGACTGAAAAATTAAAATAATCTTGAATTGAGTGACTAAGAAAAAGGTAAACCTTAATACAAGATAATTTTTCTTATCCCACTGGCAGATTTATTTGCTTGTTTTAAGCACAAATTAACTGAAATTTCATTTTTGTTGACTAAAGTCTTATTTTCTATGGTCAGTTTGCTCATCAAGGAAATACTTCTTGATTCAAACATTTTTAGAAATTTTTACTTAAAGTCATTTTTTTCAGTGTGGAAGTCAAGGTGCTGTGTTGTGTCTCGTGTGTGACGTGTGTTCTGATTTAAATATAAACCAACATTCAAAACAATGCAAACTGACTCCGTCCTTAAAATAAGCAGATGAGCCATTACACTACACTATACATGCGACACTATACATGTGACACTATACATGTGACACTATACATGTGACACTATACATGTGACACTATACATGTGACACTATACATGTGACACTATACATGTGACACTATACATGTGACACTATACATGTGACACTATACACGTGACACTATACACGTGACACTATACACGTGACACCATACACGTGACACCATACACGTGACACTATACACGCGACACTATACACGCGACACTATACATGTGACACTATACATGTGACACTATACACGTGACAGACACTATACACGTGACACTATACACGTGACACCATACACGTGACACTATACACGCGACACTATACACGCGACACTATACACACGACACTATACATGTGACACTACATACGTGACACTATACATGTGACACTATACACGCGACACTATACATGTGACACTATACACGCGACACTATACATGTGTTTGTGTGCAATCCCCGGGATCAAACCCATGACCTTGTTGATGCTAACGCCACACTCCTGACAGAACTTGACTGGTCTGCATAAATCCAAGTCCTAAACCCAGCCGAACACCTTTGGTGTGAATTTCAATGCAGACTTTGAGCCAAAAACTCACCACTTCACATCAATGACTTGTACACAGAAGTACAGTCACTTTAAAAACATTTTAAAAGTCATTTTCTTATACCTCTCCTCCATTTCTGTAAATGCATTTGTGTTTTATTATTTGCTTTGCTACTCTTTACACTAAGATACAAACGTCCATCATGGTGCTTATTGATACCAGAAAGAGAACCACTGCTAGAACACCAAAGAACCTGTTTTTCTAAGAGCGTGCTTGCAGTCGTATTTTAATCAAATGCTTTTGTTATAGTAATGAAAGACACGATTTGAGAAGGTTGTTTGTTTGAAAAGCAAGAGTCAAACAGCAATAAAGATAAGAAGCTTCTTCAAGTAATATTGATGCAGATCCTGTCGCTGCTTTATTCTCTTTAAACTTTAATATCACACGACACTCAAAAGTTAAAACAGCAGATGATCTCTGAGAACTCGACACACATGGACGGACAAAGAAAACAAAGAGTCAAGACCTGATCTACAGCAAACACTGATCACAATAATGATGATTTGATGAAATGTCAATATTAATAATGGGTATCAAAAGTGATATTGATTCAATGCTTTTAACATTGACAAATAAACAACATCTATTCAATGTTTCCTTGATATCAGGTTCCTCACATAGTATTCAAACCTCAAACCTTCTGACCGTCTGAGATACGTGGAACTGCTGAAAGTAAATGCAGGAACCTGAAATAAAATGATCATTTAACCATAAAGTTTTCTTACAGATCGAGAGAATTTGATGGATGTTTTAAAGTGTTTATTATTTCATATTTATATTGTGTGATAACCGTTTCATAAAAGCATCAAGATACTCAAGGCCAGTGTTTTACCGTGAATACATCACATCTGAAACACAAGATTTATTCACAATAGCACACGGCCTCTCGTATTGATCACATATATCACATGAATGAACAGATGTTGTTTAGCATTGATTCTGTCGCTGTTCCTTCAGATATCAAGACATTTTCAATCTTTGTTCTGGTTTTGATCTTTTGTCTAAATGTGATCAGATGATGTTTCTGCTTCAGATGTTATTGATCTTATATGATCACAGAATCATGTATTCATGTAAATGTTGAAGATGTTTACGTGTCCACATGTTTACCGATGTTGAATTCTGATCATGTAAATTCAGGAACAAAGTAGGAACACAGTGATCTCACATCCTACTGAAATATTCACCTGATATCAGATTAAAAGAGTGTTTGTATAATGATGAGAAGAAGACAATGAGGAACATTCTGTGGTTTCATGTGATGTTAATCCAGTTCCACAGGTTCTTCTGTTTAATGACAGAACATCAGATTCTACAATAGATACTGAAAACATGTTCTTTGTTAATGTTGAAGATGTTTACAGTAGTATAATCATATACTGTGTGTCAAAATGTTGATTGATTTATGACCGTCCTGTCAAAGGTCTGTCAACCTGTCACTCAAATTGTTCTTTTATGGCATTTATGTTTTATGTCTGTTGGGGATCCTATGGCCTCCACTTTCCTACAGTGGTCCAGTTCCCCTCACACTCTCCAGAAAAACTTCTGCTTTCAACCTGGCTGATCTTTCAACTAGGCTACATGCTGAGAAAGCCCTTTGTGGTTTGTAAAAATAAGAGAGAGATATAGAGATAGATCATGTTAAATGTGGGATTGTGACATAGGTTTTGTAAAGAGTGATTTGGCCCAACTCTCTCCCAGGCAAGTCAGGTCAGCCAGTCAATCAAATTAGGTTTTGCTTTTGGACTGTCAGTCTTGTTGACATTTATGTTTTAGGACTTCTGTTGTTGTATCCCTGTCGCTGTCTATCTATCCCCTGCAATAAAAGGTGTTGCTGCTGTCATGACAACCTGCTGTTCTCCCATTATAGTGTGAAAGCTGGTTGTGTTTTTAAATGAAAGAGAGAAATCAAGTTAATGTTATGTGATGTTTCTTCTAAGAGTAAGTTGGTTCCAGGTTTAATAGTGTAATCTGATAATGATTAAAGCATTAGGGTCACCATTTTTATCATTGTCAGGGTGTCCGCGCGGTCAGGGCTGGACTGGGATAAAAAAAGGGCCCTGGCATTTTTGCTCAGACCAGCCCACCACAATCGGTCGGACACAACCAACCAGTACACCATCCTTGCGGTCCCTGTAGATATGCATATCTACTTTTCCATTCCCAAAAACCCCTACAAAGCTGAGAACTAAGTGCCATGGACCAGTGTACTCACTCTCTCTTGACTGACTCCGTGGTGACCAAAGGTGGCAGTGGAGTAGGGCCTACACAAAGTGAGGGCAGCCAGAGAGAGAGAGAGAGAGAGAGAGAGAGAGAGAGAGAGAGAGAGAGAGAATAACGAGTCACATTTTCAGTCTACAATATTATGAATATTTTTATAATAATATCAATAATCTCAACTGATCTTACAATAACAGCAGTTTCCTCAGTAGCTTGCTCTTCTCTGCAACTCTGTCAATTACAATGTGCTCCATGTTATAAAAGCTAGTTAACATTAGAATAATCAGCCGAAGTTGCAATTGAATAAGTTAACTCTGCTAACCTAGCTACAAAAACAATGCAAAATAGCTTATGCTGTGTTATTTGACTTTAGCTGACTGAGTGGCTAGTGCAGTAGGTGACAATCTGACAGACATTATAATAGCGACAACGATTATGTTGTGTTACTATAATATTCATTAATTTAGGTAAATCATCATCTTCGTCGTGGCCCAACCAGGCCCACACACTGTGATGTCACCGTCCGGAGCAGAAGGTGGCAGTAATGCACCAAAAAGCTGTTTACCGTAAAACACGAAGAAGTCATCGGCCGGTCCCTGTATGGTGGTGGCGTAACTTACTGGACCAGGGTCGGTGATCCTTAGCAGTTGTGTTTCCGATATGAGCTTGTTCTTCAGAAATGTTTGGTAATATGTAACGTTAGCTTGTGTGGACGCTACCGCACTACTTGATCAACAAAAGAGCTTCGCTACTGAAAAGCTATTTGATTCAGAAAACAGCGACGTTACCACCACGCTACTGAAAAATGTAGTTAAGCTAGTAGCGTCACTGCTTGTAGCGACGCTACTGCCCAACACTGCTTACCGTTTTAAGTACACTCTCCTACTCACTCTGTCTCTCCTTGACTTCACTATCAGACACCTACTCCTCTACCTGGGTGCCGCCATGGCTTGTCACCTCTCCTCCATGTGCTTTGTTCACCTGTTTTTGCAAAATTTCGTCAGGTAAGCTACTATAGGCTTGGAAACTGAAGCTACAGCACTTAACATGTCGGTTATTTTTGCACATGTTGAGGCATCAACCTCTAGATTTTTTATTTGTTTGGCCCGCAACTGCTCCGCACCCCCCTTGCCCTTGCGCTTTTGTTTCTCCATCCTAAATCCACAGATTTCTGGCTCTGACCCACTGACTGCATTTGATACAAGAAACCGAGGGGGAGGGGTGGAGCCCTAACCCTAAGAGATGATTGGGCCAGCCCAGTGTCAGTATGGATAATGAACCAATGGGCCGCTGTCCCTGCTTTATGGGCCGGTCATTGGCAAATTAAAAAAAAAACATTTTATATCAACCGGCCCCCAAGTGCGTCGGCCCACCGGGCATTTGCCCGGTATGCCAGATTACCAGTCCAGCCCTGCGCGCGGTAGTAAAAGGTAGAAAAAAAGAATCTACCACAATTATGGCCCTTTAAAGGTAGTAAAAGGTAACAAACGCAATTTGACTTAGTAGTACATTTTTGCCAACTGGAGGTCAGCTGTCGTCGCACCACCTCAGCAGCAAACCAGTGCCACCAGCACCACCACGACAGCGATAGCCAGACAGCAGACCTTAACTCAGGGCTGAGGTTCTCTGGTGCCTAAACAATCATTCATATAATTCAAATCAGGGCAGTGGGGAATTGTTCCAAAACATGTACACTGACTCCGATATAGCCAAAGGTTTTGCGTGTGGCAAGGATAAAACGGCGTACGTTCTTGGAATCGACATTGCTCCACATTTTAAGGGGGCATACTTGAAAATTTTGAGTTTACTCGCATCATTCGCGTGTGAAATTCGCTTCATTACAGACGTGAATTTGCGTCATGGGAGGGGCTTCTGCCGCTCACTCACGGCCCTACTAGAGCAAGCTCCTGATTGGTAAACGCTGAACTAACAAGTTCCGATTTTTCAACTCGCGCAAATCGCTCCGCAAGTAGTCATCGCGTCTTTGCATTGACTTAACGTGTAAATCACTTGCGCTTAACGCTTCATTCGCATTGGTGTAAACCAGTGGTCTCCAAGGTGGTGCTTAAGACAATGAACCAAAAAAGGTTTGTGTTTTCATGTTTGTGAATCAAATCAAACATACATATGGTTTAGGGTTAAACTTTTAAAACAAGGAATGAGAACAAAAAAACTAGTAAATATCTTCAATTTGTTTAGTTCTACACTGTTTTATATAATAAATGTTTAGTTTCGGAAGATCTTGAGAGATCTACAAAAGGTTAGTGCTAGTTTAGTTCGAAGTCTAGGTTAAAATACAATTGTTTAGTACTCTTTTCAAAATTCTAGATTGACTACCTAGTCAAATAACTTCTACGGATCCTGTTGAGTACAGATTGTGTCACAGTGTTGGGGTTTAAATGAAGCTTCTGTTTAAAGAGATCAAGCTGAGGATGTGTTTATGGTAATAGGTTGAAGAGTTTTTGGGGGTCTCAAAATACACCCCCACATCTACTTTTCACAGTTTAACTCATGAGCCCACAACAGACTGAGACTATAGTAACTGTTTTAGTTTTAGTAACTTTATCGCCATTATTTCATGTTGTACATCTGATAGCAAAGAAACCCAAGATCGCTAAACAGTAAGTGTTTCCGTTTTACATTATTACATTAAGAGCATTTTATTTGAAAGTATTAAACAAAAAGTTTCTAAACTTCTAAACTTTACACAAACAAAGTATAAGCTGAATCAACTGGCGATGTGTTATTTCATTGTCAGACGTTTCTTATGTTGCATGCTTTTCACTCAATACATGTATTGAACATACTTTTATTTTCTGACACAAACCAACAGAACTATTAAAAACAATAGCTAGAGAAGACCACTCTGCATGTACCACCGTATTTTTCTGTATGTGTAAAATCCTTTTTCAAGATCACAGCTTTTTTACAGATAAACAAAATCATCTGCTTTTTAAAAGAAAATCAGCTTTTTAACAGATAAATCACAGATTTTACATGATCTATCTCTCTCTAATTTACAAACCACAAAGGGCTTTCTCAGCATGTAGCCTAGTTGAAAGATCAGCCAGGTTGAAAGCAGAAGTTTTTCTGGAGAGTGTGAGGGGAACTGGACCACTGTAGGAAAGTGGAGGCCATAGGATCCCCAGCAGCCATAAAACATAAATGCCATAACAGAACCATTTGAGTGACAGATGGACAGACCTTTGACAGGAGGATCATAAATCAATCAACATTTTGACACACAGTATATGATTATATTACTGTTTACGTGTCCACATGTTTACTGATATTGAATTCTGATCATGATGTGCTTCACATTATTCCTAATCATGTAAATTTAAATAAAGTAGGGCGGAAAAACACAGTGATCTCACACCCTACTCAAATATTTACCTGATGTCAGATTAAAAGATTGTTTGTATAATGATGAGAAGAAGACAATGAGGAACATTCTGTGGTTTCATGTGATGTTAATCCAGTTTCACAGGTTCTTCTGTTTAATGGCAGAACATCAGATTCTACTAAAGACACATATGAGACAATAGATACTGAAAACGACTCCTTGAGAATCTGCTCACTGGCCAAACGTTGAGTCCTTCGCTCTGGTCCTGCACGGGCAGCTCTCACTAAGCCTCCAATGAAGATTTGTTAAAATGTTGATCACTCGCTATTAATGTTGAAAAAATGTTGAGATTTTGTGATCAGTGTTTGATTTAGTAGGGCTCTTGACTCTTGAGTTTTAATGTTAACTGTCCATGTGTGTAAACACATCTGATGTGGCAAAGCAAGCTCAAATACAGTGTGACCAGAAAATCTTAGTTATTTCATCCCAATGATGTTTATTGAATCAATTTTGAGTGTGAAATGTTATGAATATGAGAACACAGTTTAAAGAGAGTAAACTTAATGATTTCACAAAACGCTTACAGTTTGCATCAGTGTATGAATCTCAACACTGGAGACAATCAACAAAAGAAAGATTCATGCTGCAATGCATGCTGGGTTACATCATACTACAAAACTCATTCATGAGTCCCAGCATGCATTGCAGTTGATCTGATTATCTGAATTAGTTTGATGATTGTTGTTCTTGTTGATGTTTGTGTGATGAGTGTTGATGTCTAAGTGTGATTCTTTGTCTCAGTACTTTTACAATCCTCCCAGATGTAAAATGCTTGATTTTCAAACTGTGTCACTACCCTTGCAGGATTCACAGTGGAAAGCTTGTAATAATGAATTGTGATATTTTCTGTCAGGTCGTCTTTCCAGGAGATTCTTGTTTGATGTCTTTTCGCCACATTTGTACACAGAACGGCTGTGAGAATGCTGCAAGTGACTTGTAGTGTCCTGTGTACTCACAACTGTTGGGTAGGAGTGTTTAATTATTAATGCCAGAGTTTAGTACTTTTAAAATACAACCAGTGTTGACATCTGGGGATTCACCAGTTGTGATAAACAAGTACAAATTGATGACAGATTTCAGAAAGTGAATGTGATTGGGAAACAAGAATTCATATTGTCAAGGCCTTTCAAAGGTGGTGTGAACTCTGTGATCTGAAAGGATTTAACATGGATGCAGACATGACTTTATTTCTTCTGAACAGGTAAGACATTTCAATATTTCAATAGATAATACAAAAATCCCAGCATGCACTGCGTCACGTATAAATGATCACCACTGTTGAGGACTGTTGGAGAAGTGTTGACTTATTTTCTTCAGCAATAAAACTATATTTATTTCCAGCGCTGTCAGTTTTTTGTAAAGTGTTTCTATAGTTATGCTCAGGTGTTTATCATGAAATACTTCTACTGTCATTGAAACATTGCTTTATAAGGTAAGTGTGCTAAGAGCACCATAAAGGTGACAGCTTCTCTTGACCAATGAAACATCAATATTATTTTTCATGTACGCGTACCTGAACCGACAAGATAGAGGAGAAATATCCATTAAAGTTGTTATTTTGGTTTGTTTCTCACACATAAAGCATTCTCAGTGCTTCAAACATATTCAGTTGAGTCTCTATGAGCCGATGGATCAATTTACATTTATTCATTTGGCAGACGCTTTTATCCAAAGCGACTCACAAGTAGTTTATTTACAGTGACACATTACTGCAGAGCAATCAGGGGTAAGGTGTCTTGATCAAGGACCCTTCAGTCATGACCTGCTGACACTGAGATTAGAACCAGCAACCTTCTGATCACAAGACCAACTCTCTAACCACCAGACCACAGCTGAATTTAACAACATCTCAAGTGCTTTTCTAGACCTTCACAACAACTATAACTGTGATGTCTATGAGGAGGCCTGGAAATCTCTCAGATGTCACTAAAATCTCTTTATTTGTGCTCTGAAGACGCCGTGAGGTCTTAAAACATGTTAAACGTCATGCGCTTGAGTAAAACATGACACATTTGATCTTGGGATGAACTTCTCCTTGAAGACTATTTCAATGGAATATAAACTAGATCATAAACCTCTGTTCATTCTCAACAGGATCTGTTATAAACACATGAAATAAAGTGAAACTGGTGTGTATAATACGTGAAGATGTAAATGGTGTGTGTGGAGCTGTTTCATTCTCATCTGAGGAGATCTTGACATCAACTACATCAGTTTGTGTGTCAGGAAATAACATGTCGTGATCTACAAGTGAGCCAGAAAAACTTTACTATCTACTGGAGGAAATATTCACCTCTTCAAACTAAACAACACAGAATCTGTTTTCAGTTGTTCAGACTGATGGTCACATTAATAATGAGAAACATGAGGTCCAAGTTAAAATATAGTGTTTCAATTCAATTGTGCATTAATAAGAGTGGAAGACAAGTTGTGTAAATATGAGGAAGTTGATGTTTTTTTACTTATACAATGTTTCTGGAACACAATTGCAAAAATATTGTTATAAATCAGACAATTGTCTTGACACACAACCCACATCATCACTCATCATACAAACCTTATCAAAGGTCACAATCATCAACCTAATCCAGATAAACTGATCCACTGCAATGCATAGTTTTGTACTGTTTTGTAAAGCATGCATTGCAGCATGAAGCTTTATTTTGTTGATTATCACCATTGTTGAATTTCATACATTGATTCTGATACACAAGATCCCAACTAAAGCAAACACAATATTGGAGATTTCTGCTGGTAAAAAGAAATGGATGGCCAACATCAGACGTTTGAATGACATTATTGAATGATGTAGAAGAATATTTCTCTGATTGACTACAAAATGAGATGCTATGGACATCTTTGAACAGAAAATGTGATGTTCGTGCAAGATCTGCATCATCTCAATATTAGCTTTATTACTGTTCACTTAATACTCAACCCTATACTTGAGCTCTCCCACGACATAAGCTCAAGCACATCTCTTCTGAACAATGGTAACCACAACACTCAGAAATTGTAATCTTAAGGGGCAACCACAACACTCAAAAATCTCTTCTAAATTCACTGAATGAATTAAGTCTGACAACAAAATAATTCAATAAAGATCCTTTATACATGTTGAACATGATAAAATTCAGTTGAATTCACTCAATGATTTGTGCATTTAAAAGATCAAGATTCTTTTCTCAAAATATGAAAACAAGAACAAAATTTAATTTAAGAAAGTTTATTCATTTCATGAAATCTGATAAGACACAGAATCATTTATAAGTTTTAGGTTTATAATATTACAGTACAGAATTTGTCAGGTGACTTGCAATACAACAATACATTTCTAATAAAGAATTACAATTCATCATTTTTCTTTTAGGTTTTTTTGTTTAGCCTAATGCATCAAAAAGTTAAAAACATTCAATAGATGATGTCAAGAGAGGAGACACAGTAAAAAAGTAACTCAAGGAGCATTAAAGGGTTGACTTGATGACATTCTCATTTGAGATGGTTTTCTGTGACCTCAGTTTCCAGATTTACTCAATGTCAGCGGCTTCAAACCCAGTGTATTGGTCTTCAGGATCAGGATACACTTCTTGAATACGTTTGACGACACATGATGGGAGGGGGTTCCTTACCCTGAGGCCCAAAGAACCAATTGTGAAAGCTCCTATATGCCATTCTCCTACAAAAACTGATGGAGGAAATAAATAACAATATAATAATCTGATAACAGATTTATTATGAATATGTAAATCCGCAGGCAGTGATGTTACACACACTAACTTCATGTTAACACAATTCCCACATTTGCACCTGTTGAAAAAGCATTGACAATAAAACATCTTACTGAGATCCTTCATTTTAGTGCTTAGTAAATCATGATCTGCTTGTTTTAATGTTCTGAGCTTTGCCAAATTAATTTAACCGTCCACAACATAAATGAGTCAAGAACCCTCAGCATGAATTATCATGTAGAACAAATCATCATTATTATGATCAATGAATTGTTGGGCTCTTGGTTCATCATCTGTGTTGCGTTTATGTTTTTGTATAAAGAAAATCGGGATTTATTGAGGAAGAACCAGTGTAATCGTTGTGAAGTTACAGAAGTTGATGTTTTGTTCTTGAGCTTGAAACTCAACATGGTGACGATCAAGAAAAGAAAGCTTAATGCTGCAAGGCATGCTGGGTAACATCATAGACCAAAATCAGTCATGCGTCCCAGCATGCAGTGCAGTTGATCTGTTTATTTGTAATAGTTTAATGATTGTCACCAGTGTTGATTTTTAATGTGTCAGTTAAAGTTTGAGCCAGAAGTTTTGCATTTGCACAAGTCAACTAGAAGCGAGTGTTACAGCTGGATGTGTTTTATTATCACCAGAACAATGACATGTCGTCTCTTACACTGTAAACAAACCTACTGCCAATGCTTTCTTTGTCTAGAATGATTAATTCTGCATCTTTATTACATCAAACACAAGCTTTCACTTTAACACGCTAAACATGAACTATATGTCAACAACTACAATAACTTTGTATGTTTCCCTGAGATATAAAATACCATGCTGGGGTGTTCTGTTCATCATTTTGAGCCTAAAAAAGGAAGAAAGACTTTAACAATTAACATCCGCAGTACATGCCTAATAACATGCAGTTGACTGTTGCATCATATGATCAAAAATCTCATTTTTCTATAGTTTATGAGTAAAAGTACACAAACCAACACACTATACTAGAAAGCATTCAGGCAATGTTGAACTGTGTAATGATGGTTAAAAGGTTGAACTGGTTCTATTGTTAAGTCAGTTCAACCTTTTATCACTGAGCTTTCCTGTATCTCAGTGGTAAGAGCTTTGTGTTAACAGCACAAGGTTGTGTGTTGGATCTCAGGGGATTACAGATACCTGTGTATAAATGTATAGGATCATGCAATGTAAGTCGCTTTGGATAATGTTCTGATGTAGTGATAAAGAATCATCTGAACACAAACATCTGTTGATGTCAAGATCTCCTCAGATGAGAATGAAACAGCTCCACACACACCATTAACATCTTCACTTATTACACACACCAGCTTCACTTTATTTCATGTGTTTATAAGGTTTATGATCTAGTTTATATTTTTTATTTTAAGGTGACCTTAACATTTATAAATGATGCAGACACAAGGTCAAACAAGAACCAGATACACATACGATGCAAAAACTGAGAGCTGCCATCTGTTAAAAAAATCAGAAAGCAGCATTTGCAATGCATAGATTATATTTACATGGCAAAGATGGTTTATTCAAAATGACTCAAGAACAAATACGCAGTATTTTAAATACACAAATAACAGCAGTGAGCAACTCCTAAAGAAAACAAATACAAACGAGCTGAAATACAAAGTTCCACACTGTAAAATATGCCGGCGAAATTAACAGTGAAATTCTATAGTTTTCACAGAGAAAACATAACCTCACATAACCTCGATTCCCTGAGATACGTAATACGTCAAATTCTCTGGAAAATGAACAGTGAAATTCTGTAGTTTTTGTGGAGTTGAAACAAACTCCTTGTATAAACTATCACAACCTTCACTTACAGACACTACTGTCACTTTGTCTACAAAACTTCTAATTGAGAATCAACACAAGTTTACATGTTGATGACTTTTGTTGAATCATCATTATGGTGATGAGTGTTTGCTTTAGTTGGGAAACGTCTCGGTTACGTCTGTAACCTCGGTTCCCTTCAGTCGGTCTCTCGACGTTGTGAGAGACTGACTGGGGTTTGATCTTGAGAACCTACCTTCTCCGAGATAATTAATTATAAAACGCCAATGGGCTTGGCGAATGGCACGCGCACGCCAGTCTCCGCCCCGTGCATACGGGTATAAAGGAAGATGGCGGCGGTCATTCACTCACTCACCCTTTGTACTGAGAAACCTGAGAGGGCACTCCCGTTCACTGCAGTGATTCGGTGCAGCGTTGTGGCATGAAGTCACAACGTCTCGTTCCCTCCATCAGGGAACCGAGGTTACAGACGTAACCGAGACGTTCCCCTTCAGTCGGTCTCTCGACGTTGTGAGAGACTGACTGGGGATCAATCTTAAACGCCACAGCGCTTGCACCGATATCACGACCTCTAGCGGAGCGACCCTGACTGGGCTAGCGAGTCACAAGAGTGCTACCGCGAGACATAATCTTCCAGTCATATAGTATTGGTCATACTGAGAAGCCTCTACTGACGGCCTCACGGACAGTGGCGTACACCTCTAGTAGCGAGGAGCTGTCCGGAGCCGAACACTGGGGAAACACTGCTCTCCTCTTATAAGAGTGTGTTACGGAGGCCACATCCTACCGGGAGGGGAGGTACCTGTGGAGACATGACATGGTCTCCCCGGCGGGGAGAACAACATGCGGAAAGGTGTTAGCCCGAATAGGGGGACAATCCAGGTGGGATTACCACCGGCGGGAGGGGTCACAGATTCACCAATCGGGAAATCCTGAGTGAGGAATTCAACACACGGGACGACCCAGAGGGGAGTCACTACGTATGGGGCACTAGTCCTAATACAGGGGTCTGCCTGAGCAGGGATGACTCTACCTATAACGGACCTGGTTCTAACAGACGGCTCCGCTCAGTCTGTTACCAAGTGCAATGCTTAGTGATGGATGGAATGCCTATACTTCGCCCGAGAGGGGAAAGTAGGTAGGCTACAATAGCGCACGCCCAAACCAGGAGCCCACCCTAAACGTTGGCGGCGTTTAAGGGCATGTGCTGCAACTGGTTCCACGTGGAGATTGTAAAATCTCGTGAAGGTACTGGGCGTAGCCCAACCCGCAGTTCTACAAATGTCTGCCAGAGAGGCGCCCTGTGCCAGTGCCCACGAGTGGAGTGGGCTCTCACTGCCAGCGGGCACGGCGATGGTACCCAGTGCGCCACCTCTGTTTGGAGACAGCCCCCCGCGGGTGCCGTCTCCCAGAACAGACAAAGAGCTGCTCAGAGCTTCTGAGGCTCTGTGTGCGGTCCAGACCGAGGCGCAGCGCGCGTACTGGACACAACACATAAAAAGGTTGGGTCTTCCTCTCCGGAGGGGAGCACCTGCAGGTTCACCACCTGGTCCCGGAAGGGAGTAGTGGGAAGCTTGGGCACGTCGTCGGGATAGGATCTCAGGACCACGTGAGAATTACCAATCCCGAGTTCCAGGCACCTTTGAGACACAGAGAATGCCTGTAGGTCCCCCACCCTCTTGATGGAGGTGAGCGCCACAAAGAGTGCATCTTTCATCCAACTGAGGAAGATTGGCAATTCTTAGGGGCTCACCAGGGCCGTACCAAGGCCCTGTAAGACCACATTAGGGTCCCAAGAGGGTACGGAGCGCGGCCAAGGTGGACACACCCTTCTCGCGCTCCTGAGGAACCTGGTGACCAGGTTGTGCTGACGGGGATACTTACCTGCGGGTCAGCACTGATCCGATCAGGCAACTCCGCGGGTTCTCCTCCCGGGGAGAACACCAGGACAAATTGGCGCCACTTATAAGCGTATAACCGCCTAGAGGCGGGGCTCTAGCCTGTAAGACAGTCTCCCGGACCGCTAACGGGCAAGCCCTCGTCCCGTCCAGGGGCCAGGCATGGAGGTTCCAGAGGCCTGCGTTGGGGTGCCACAACGTGCCCTTCCCCTGCGGAAGGTCCTTCGTCAGGGGAATGGGCCAGGGGGGGCCGTCTTCAGATCTACCAGATCCGAGAGCCAGGTCTGGTTGGGCCAGTATGGCACCACTCACCAGAACCTGATTCCCCTTTTCCCTGACCTTGCACAGGCTCACTGGGGGGAAGGCGTACTTCCGCTTGTCCCGCGGCCAGCTTTGTGCTAGGACATCCGTGCCGAGGGGACCCTCTGTCTGGGAATACCATAGCGGGTAATGGGTGGAGTCCGGGGAGGCAACAGGTCCACCTGTGCCTGCCGAACCGCTTCCCACATGAGCCAGGCTGCACGGGGATGGAGTCGCCACTCTCCGCGGGGAGTACACTGTCGAGAGAGCGCATCGGCTGTCTGGTTCAGGTTGCCCGGAAGAAACGTGGCCCGCAGGGATTTCACCTGCTGACTCCAAAGGAGGAGGCGTCGGGCGAGTTGTGATAACTGCGGTGAGCGTATGCCGCCTTGCGATTGATGTACGCCACGGCAGTCGTGCTGTCCAACCGGACTAGCACGTGTTTGTCCTGCACGAGGGGCTGGAGCCTCCTCAGTGCCAGAAGGACTGCCAACAACTCTAGGCAGTTGATATGCCAACGCAGTCGGGGACCTGTCCACCGACCAGATACTGCGTGCCCACTTGCACACCGCACCCCACCCTTGCAGGGAGGCGTCTGTCGTTACCACGACACGCCTCGAAACCTGTCCGAGCGGAACCCCCGCTCGGAGAAAAGGTCAAGTCTGACCAGGGTAAGAGAGTGCGAAGGCACTGAGGCGTTACCGTAATCCGCCTGGTGCCGGCGTGCCACGCCGTCCAGGGAACCCGACTCTGAAAATTCTTCAGCGGCGTCGAGGGATTCTGACTGATCAACCTCAGACAGCGCAGCACTGACTGTGCACGCTCGTTGGTGAGACGTGCTGACATACGGACAGAGTCTAGTTCCATACCGAGGTAAGAGGTGCTCTGCGCGGGGGAGAGCTTGCTCTTCTCCTGGTTGACCCGGAGGCCTAGACGGTCTAGGTGCCGAAGCACAAGGTCCCTGTGCGTGCACAACACATCTCGTGAGTGTGCCAAGATAAGCCAGTCGTCGAGATAGTTTAGCACTCGCACGCCTTGCTCCCTGACAGGAGCTAAGGCAGCCTCCACTCGTTTGGAAAAAACACGTGGAGACAGGGCCAGACCGAATGGCAGGACCCTATACTGATACGCCCTTCCCTCGAACGCGAACCGTAGGAACAGCCGGTGTCGGGGGAGAATAGAGACGTGAAAGTACGCGTCCTTCAGGTCGATCGCCACGAACCAATCCTGGTGACGTACCGAGCCCAGGATGCGCCTCTGCGTCAGCATTCTGAACGGCAGCTTGTGCAGGTGCTTGTTCAGGCGCCGCAGATCCAAAATGGGCCGCAGCCCCCCGCCTTTTTGGGCATGATGAAGTACTGGCTGTAAAACCCGGACGACATCTCGATTATAGGGACGGGTTCGACCGCACCCTTCGCCAGAAGGGCGGCGACCTCCTGCCGAAGTACGGAAGCATTCTCTCCTCGCCCCGAGGTGTACAGAATGCCCCGAAACCTGGGGGGGCGCCTGGCGAATTGGATCGAGTAACCGAGACGGACTGTCCTCTCTGTCCAGTGTGACGGGCTGGTGCGCTACCAAGCGCCCAAGAACCGCGACAACGGGACCAGAGGGACAATCTGCTTCACCGTGCCGTGTCACAGGGGGGACCCCCCGGGAGGTTGACGGCTCTGTATGTTTACCTGCTTCAGGCGGCCTGACGCAATGTCCGGGGGAGATTGCGGTCGGCAGCCCGATCCATCCAATACACCGTCTGGATGAGAGTGTTGTGGAGGAAAACCCCAGGGGAGATTTGTCTCTTTGTGAGTATGTGGGCGCCGGACCCTGAAAAGGGCCCAGACTCGATGGAACGCGGCAGGCAGCGTCCTTCTCCGATCCGGCGTTGGAAAGGCCGGGATTCGGGCCCAGTAAAATTTCCCCCTGGTTCATCCCGTCAGGGCCGCTTAAAGGACCTCTTGGCGGGCTGTTGACGGGGAACAGATGCCCTCTTCCGCGGGGGCTACGTCTCTGGTTGGTCGTCCTCTGGGAGGTTCCTCAACCAGAGGGCCGCCGCGGGAGGGCAGGGCTGCTGGGAACCAGGCTGTGCCCGAGACCATGCCGACCTGTTGGTGGGCACGTTGCGGCGTGGTAGGATCTATTCGATCGCCTCAGTCTGCTTCCAGACCGCGGAGAACTGCCGTCCTCCACGGTATCACCAAGCAGCCCTGCTTGCGAGATGGCCGCATCCAGAACGGGCGTTCTGGGCGCCGCTCACCCGCGCAAGACTAAGCCACAGATGCCTCTCTTGGACCACCATTGTGGACATCGGCCGACCCAGGGCACGTGACGTGGCCTTCGTCGCTCGTAGCGTGAGGCTCACTCAGACGAGTTGGGTCGGACTTCCCGCCGTCCAAATCCTTCAGGACTTTCGCCTGAAAAACCCGGAGGACCGCCATGGCGTGGAGAGCGGAGGCGGGTAGTCCAGCAGCACGGCAAGCCTTCGACGAGTGTCGAATAGGGCTTACATGCTCTGGACGGGAGTCTAGGTCGAGCCCCCCAAGTGGCAGATGTCTGCGGGCACAAGTGACCCGCGACTGCACGCTCCACGCGGGGAACGTCAACATAGCCTCTAGCCGCCCCACCAACCAGGGAAGTCACAGCCACAGAGCCCTCCGGCCTGAAACGCGCCGAAAGGGGCGCATTCCAGGACTTGGCGAGCTCGTCATGCACCTCCGGGAAGAATGGTAACGGAGCGGGGCGTGGCTTTTGACCACGCCCCCGAAACCGCGCATCTAGCCACGAGCGTTCCGAGGAGGATGTTGTTACACCCTGCAACCCGATGCACGCGGCTGCCCGGGAAAGCATGGCCGACATCTCAGCGTCAGTCTCCTCCGGAGCTCGACTGCCTGACGACAGGAGATCAGAGGAGTCTTCCGCATCCGATGCCAGCAGGCAGCTGTCCGACGCAGCGATAGAGATAGCGGCATCATCCGTGTGCGAAGTCTTACCACTATGAGACGGCCGTCTGCCGCTTGTAGGGGACGAACCAGGTGAGCGTGAAGGGGTATAGATGGTCCGCGAGCGTGAAGCTGACGGAGCGACATCTATCGAAGTCCCTAAATCACCCCCGCCGCTCGCCAAAGCGGTCAACCTCATCGAAACGGCAGCTGAACACGCCTGGGAAACAGACGGGGTGGTGGCAGCGCTCGAAAGAACGTAGCCAACCGTGACCGCAACACCCTGATTGCTATGTCCGCACACACGGGACATTGCATCAGTGAAACCTGCCTCAGCATGCTTGAGCCCCAAGCAAGTGACACAGGAATCATGGCCGTCAGACTCCGGGATGAGTCTGTCACACCCAAGGATACAGCTACGAGACATGCTCGTAGCCGGAGGGACTTACCTCTTAAGGTCTGTAGCCTTCTGCCGAAACGCCCAGGGGAAGTCCACCGAAAGGAGAAGTCCGCTGCTCCGCGTCATAAATCCAGCAGGTTAAAAGTTTTCTCGAAGTCGAGTATCGCGTGTAGCATCAGCAAACACACAGGTTCCGAAGAACAAAGGATGAGTGAATGACCGCCGCCATCTTCCTTTATACCCGTATGCACGGGGCGGAGACTGGCGTGCGCGTGCCATTCGCCAAGCCCATTGGCGTTTTATAATTAATTATCTCGGAGAAGGTAGGTTCTCAAGATCAAACCCCAGTCAGTCTCTCACAACGTCGAGAGACCGACTGAAGGGGAACACATTAAATCTGTCAAGATCTCACCAGAGGAGAATCAAACACAAACAAGCTGCTTGTCATTCAGAGATTTTGTAGATGTAATTTTCAACCAGAATCGAATCTCAGCACAACATTGTAAATACTGAAGTTAAACTGACAACATGTGAGAGCTGGAACCATATACTATACCACTGAGTTTCCATCTCTTGTGTTACCATAAACCTTATAAACACATGAAATAAAGTGAAACTGGTGTGTGTAATAAGTGAAGATGTTAATGGTGTGTGGAGCTGTTTCATTCTCATCTGAGGAGATCTTGACATCAACAGATGTTTGTGTTCAGATGATTCTTTATCACTACATCAGTTTGTGTGTCAGAAAATTATAAGTTGAGATCTACAAGTGAACCAGAAAAACTTTACTATCTACTGGAGGAAATATTCACCTCTTCAAACTAAACAACACAGAACCTGTTTACAGTTGTTCTGATAGTCACATGAATAATGAGAAACATGAAGTTTCACTGGTTCTTCTTATTAAACCTGTTTTACAATTGTACAGATTCCCAGAACACGTCAGCTGATGATCTTTGATCTTTTCAAACTTCATTTATTATTATAAACCCATTTAAACGTCCATAATCATTTTCTTCTATTCCGTTTATTGGCCATAAGATGATGAATTACAATAACATTAAGATATTTGACTGTTGGGTTGTTTTGCACACCTACATTTGCACAGTCAACAGCCTTATGAGGGTCAATGGATGAGAAACATACACTGATACCAGTGACCTGATCTAAGAGATGCTTAAGTGATAGATGCTAGAGAAGCTGTGACCTTTAACCTCCTTACATCAAACATCATATTTCTGTGTTTTGATCTCTAGAATAATGTGGTCTGATTATTTATCTGCTTCAATTCAATTCAATTGTATTTATATATTTCATGATTTATATTTTCAGTGCATTGTTCCAAAGCAGCTTTACAGGTGAAAATAAAAAAAACACAGAAAGATAAAACATACAGCTCAGTGCTGGTGTTTATAGAACAGACAAATTCATTCTAGTAAATAATATCTAATAAATGCAGTCTCCTGGTGAGCAAGATAACACGGCCCTGTGCCGATGAACCCAAACTCAAATGATAAACAAATGTAGAAAATAAAGGTGAGGAGAAAGCGGTCACAGCCGGGAGGACCAGATCTCCTCTGACGTGTCACAGCTGCACTCACTGACTTTTATTCAAGTTACTGAGGAAATGTTTATGAAGAACAAAAGAGGAATAAGAAGGAAAAATAGTAATGACATAATGTAACAGTATTTAATGCAAACTTACATCACATGACAGCAGTTTAAAGTTAAAGCTAGTTATAGCACAGGTTCAACTATACAGTGATTCTACAAAAGACACTTGCAATAGATTCTCAAAACAGATCAGCTGATGATCTTTGTCTCCATTTCCATTCAGACACACTTTCACTTTCTTCTTTAAAAGCTCATTTTCATTTCTATGATCTAAGAAAGTTTGATCCTCTTGGGTGTAGTTCTGGAACGTAATGAAAACATTATTGTCACACATATGAACAGAAACAGAGAATAAATGACTTTTCTCAACAGCAGATGATATACCTCTCATTCATTTCTGAATCCTGTTGTGCTTCTTCTTCTTCAGTCTGAAGTCCAAACATGTTTTTGCACCACAGCTCAAAACACTTCTGAGCCTCCTCAAGAATCTGCTCATCTGATCCACTATAATAAACCCGAAGGAGTCGCTCATAAAACCTCTCGGGCAGAAAACTGGACAGCTGTTGGTAAAGACAGACGGATGGAACAAGATGACCAGATTATTTATGATTCATATTCATTGATGGATTCAGTTGTTTGTCTAAAAGGCTCATCACAGGTTACCTGATATTTCTTGATCTTGAAGGCTGTGTCGGGGTTTCTCTTGCTGTAGAAATAGAAGCTGTCTATGGGCTTTTTACCCTTCATGCCGTGATCCATGTGAACCACCTGAGAAAAGATTTCACAATATATCAATAAAAACATTCAGATCAAACTGAGAGAGATTATTCCTCAACACAACGTACAGTGACCATGAAATCCACGTGTGACTTTATATTCTGTGTCTCCAGCGCTCTCGTCCAGTTTTCCTTCAGTGTTTTCTGAAGAGAATCACTCAAACATTACAGTCAGAAACATGATGATGTGACTTATTCCTTTAAATCTATAAATATTTCTAATGTATTTCACCCATTTAGTATTTTTTTACTTTAAAAGCACAAAGTTAAAACTTGACAATGAATCTCACATATTAAAACCAAGACAAGGGTGAAGAGCCCAACTCAAGAAAACACTGATCAGCACCGTCGGTGACTTGACATTTGTTGGGTGAACTATTTTAAAATGGAGTTGAAAATTCTTAGAAAATTAAATACAATGTAATTGACTCAAAGCAAAAAAAGAAAGTAAAAGGTTAAGTTCAGTGAACAAATCATGTTTTACACTGTAGATGTTGCTTATCTCTTTCTAGATGTGGCTCATGTTAAACATAAATCAATGTTTTCTTGAGTCTGACCTCTGAGAATTCATCTTGCATCATTCTGGCTTCTCCTATAAACTTTGGCAGACGTCTCTTAACAATTCTCTCGAGTATCATTCGAGCGTCTTTCAGCTCGTCATCAGAAGAGAACAAGATCTGATCAAATATCTGATCTGATAGAAAGAGGAGAACATCATTCAACTGTTATTTGTGATCAATCTCAACATATTTATTTGGAGATGTTTCATCTGACCTGAGAGTTTGCTGTAGTGTTCCATGTTGTCTACGGCTGCTGAGATCTTCAGGTGATCATTTGCTTTCACAAGAGCGTCTTTAATCCTGACACACAAAACAGAACCAGCATTCATCAACAACTCCAAAACAAAGACTTGATCATTCTTCATGTTCATATCTTTCATTTATTTCATTATATCACACTCAAAATCAAACACGGCTCACATGATTTCAATAATGTTGACTGTTTTGTGTTGGTAGGCCTGACGGTGAAGTGTGTATCTTGTGCGAAACATGTCATAAACATTATCTGCTTCCTAGAAATAAAACAACGCATCCGGTGTTTGGACATAAGAACAAGTAAACAGTGTAATGTTGAAGTTTCTGTGTGAAATGAGTTTATGGTTCACATGTAGATATAAATAAAAAGAACCTTGTCCCTGAAGCAGATAAACGGCCGTCGCACTTTCTCTTCTCCGACCTCCACCTCACACACTCGAGCAAACTTCAGCAGACGCTGATGATCAAAACTGTTTCTAAGACCGAGATGATGACAGTCGCTAGAGAAGAAAGACACAGAGAGATGATTTACTGCACAATAATGACAGTTTGGCATTGATTCAATATCGTCAAACATCTACCGTGCAAAATAATCCCATTTGTCCACATCAATGCCGTTGCGTTTATTGGCTACGATCTCATACAGGAAGGATTTATCTTCAGTTCGGCCCCTCGCTGTCCACTGCAGGAGTCACAACACATTCAGGATCTCAAATGAAACACATGAAAACAGGAATACAGTGGAAGATGACGGATGTGTTTACCGGTGTATCGGATGTGTTCACGCCCTGAATCAACTCTCCAATAAAGAGAAGATCTGCATCTGGATTCAGTCCACACACTTCCATCTCTTCTCTCAGTTCATTTGTCTTCACCAAGTGATGAAACATCTCAACTGAAGCCCTCTCATGCTATACATCCACACAAGACACAAGAATCAGCTGCTTTACATGACACCATACACATAATAATCCCCAAAAGCTCATAAAACATTGAAATAAAAAACTATTTAATCAAATGAATTTCATTCTTACCTTCCACTGAAAACCTAATAAAGACAAAAGGCTTTGTGATCAAAGTAGAATGAAGAAAGTTTAACTTTCTGACTCAGTTTTATGAATGAAAAGCTTCTGGTTATGGGTTAGTAAATAACTCACCAGATCCTCTGATCTCAGGAATAAACATGATATCAAACAGATGAGAGAACGGACCGTGACCTTCAATAAAACACAGAGCCTTCAAATAAATGTGATATCAAAACATTTGACAGAATTTTACTGTTTTAAGCGATATTTGTATTTCTGAAATACGGTAAAATAATTACAGAAAAAGAAACAAATTTACAAGAAAAACGAAGAAAACATCAAGATTTACAGGGACGTTTTTTATTTTACAATAAAACATTTTATTGAATTTCTTTTACAAAGTACTAGACAAGCAATAAGTTATGTGCTGACCAAAAACAGGACCTGATATCCAATAGTAATTGGTGTTTTGATCAAAACTCATGAATGCTTTTGTGTTCAGTCATAATTGAAATCCGTTTATGTTAGAAAATAAAATGATTGATATGAGAATATGATATGATCAAAACACTCACCTAAATCATGACACAGACCAGCGATCTGAACACACAGTTTATCTTCATCTGTTATCTTCAGCTCTGGTTGTTTTTCGCGTAGACTGTTGATCAAACATCCAGCAAGATACGCCACCCTTACACAAACACAAACAACACGTCTGATAAACACATTTCAGACTTTAAATAGACTATAAATGCCTTTATACATTCAACTGGTACATTTCTTTTCTTCTGTTAAGCATCCTCAAGACTTGTAAAAGTCCAAGAAAGATTTCATCAAATGCTAAGAGAGTTTTTACCCGATGGAGTGTTCAAAGCGGTTGTGTGAAGCTCCAGGATAAACCCAGTATCCTGCTCCCAGCTGTTTGATGTTCCTCAGTCTCTGAAACTCAAGCGTGTCAATGATCTTCACCAGCAGAGGATGCAACTCAATGTGACCGTGAATGGAGTCATTGAAAACCTACAGGACACAAAACATGCTTTTATATCTACATTTGCTTTATTTTGAAAGCACGTTGAATTTGGAAATGTGGAATTGACTTTAATCTGGATAAGTGAGATGAAGCTTTCTGTTCCTCTTCATTTGGTTCTGAACTCAATGCTCTTGTGTTTTTGTCCTCTGCTGATTCCTTTTGTGCTTCCAGAGATTCGTTCTTTGAGTCCTGTTGTCTTGAGCGTATGCTGTATTGTCTTGTCCTTCTATCTGAAACCTATTACCTACGTTTTGTCTTTACATTGTTGCTTATAGATTGCTTGTTTTACATTTACATTTATGCATTTAGCAGAAGATTCTATCCAAAGCGACTTACATTGCATGATCCTATACATTTATACACAGGTATCTGCAATCCCCTGAGATCAAACACACAACCGAGCGTTGATAACACAATACTCTTAACACTGAGATACAGGAAAGCTTTATACCAGAATGGCATTTTGCCAATAAATAAAATAAGACATTAAGTTTACCTTCATGATTTCTTCAGGGGTTTCTCCAAATAAAGAGTTTCTATTAAAACAATGTAAGCAAATGTTTACATTCATAAGAAAAACCCATTAAAACATTTGTGTTTGCATTTATACTAGTAGACATAAGACACAACTATTTATATATTTCTTACATTTACATTTATTCATTTGGCAGACGCTTTTACAAGTAGTTTTATACAGTGTCACATTACTGCAGAGCAATCAGGGGTAAGGTGTCTTGCTCAAGGGCCCTTCAGTCATGACCTGCTGGCACTGAGAGATTAGACCGGCGACCTTCTGATAACAAGCCCAACGCTCTAACCATTAGGCCACAGCTTCTTACGTCATCATGGTTATTGTACCATGTTATACGTACATATAGCCTATTTATTCAAGTAAATAGCGGACAATAATATAAACACATATACATGTTAAACGTATTATATATGTCCATGTATTAGATGAACATCGAGTGAAACTCTACTGTCGCTCTACTGTACGACTGCGCATGCGCTCTGAGTATATGCGCTCCAGCGCAGATGAGCATCGTATGAAACACCTGAGAGTCTTTCAGGACAAGAGTTGATATTCATTTATGAATCGGACAATAATGACGGTGTGTTTTACATTGAATGAGCTCAGTGGGAAGAGAATGACACCAGCGATGCCAATGTGAAGGGTTCGATCCCAGAGGGATGGAGCTACATCAGCAGAAACAAGTTTATAATTTCATGTAAGTGACATCGGATAAACGCATCAATCTAAACGTAATGAATTAAGAAATCGCTTTAAACATTTGAAGTTGTAAATGTAACGATGATCACATTACCTTCACTTTCACGACACCGGTTTCTCTTGAGCTCTTCTGATGCAGTCAGCGCACTACAGTTAGTAAACAATGGGGTGTGTCATGAAGAAGACACTGACCTGAGATCAGTCAGACATGTGTTAGACAGCACACTTTATACTAGAGTTGACTCTATATATACTATATCTATGCATTATGAATGATTTAGCTCCACAGATAGTCTGTAAGATGTTTGCTAGAGATCTGAAAACACATGAAGTGTAGAAACATCTGATAAACACCAGAAACAAGTTTTACAGCCCTACATTCTCAATCTTAAACATTTGATTTATAAAATACATATTTCAGCAATATCCATTTATTACAATATTAAAAAAATCATTTGCACTGGCTTATGACTGTAAGTATTAACATTTATTCTTTATGTTCTCTAAGTTTGGTAAATGTGAATTTGAAGAAATGTCCAGAAGATGTCACTGTTGAACAGACTAAAGCATGACATCCCTCATCATTGAGATCTTTACACTTAATACATCTGAAAACTGACTGATGTCAATGATGAGAAGATCAGAACAGATGAAGATGCTGAAGTTATAAACATCAGACGATGCTCATCGTGCAGAAAGTCCTCAGATACTCGTGAAGTTCATGCAGGACGTCTATTTGTTTGTAAATGTGTATATCTGCTAAATGTGAATGCTTTCAATAATGAAGTCACATACAGAATAACTAAAGGAAGCAAATGTCTTTATATTACAGGGTCTAGAAACATAAGGTCTTTATTTTATGAATTCATCTATTATTATTTTGTTATAATGGATGTAAAGCTGTTTTGCCACAGTTAATATTGTGAAAAGCACTATGTAGATCAAATTGGACTGAATGAATCAAAATAGAGCTTTTAAAACACAAGAATTCTGTTAAATATATTTAACAGATGTGTCCAGAAGAATAAGTTATTTATTTATATAAAATGTCAGAATTTAATTGTTTCTCACCTGATGGAGTTTGGTGTGAATATTAAACCTTACTTGACTTTGTTACAAACAAAATCTTGAATATTTTTACATTCAAACAGCATTGTGATTGTGCTTTTTCAGATACTTTTTTTTGTGAATTAGTTTTAATACTTTTATTCATAAAATACAATAAATAATTCCAAATGAAATATAATGCAGTATAATACAGTATCAATTTTAAAAACTGTAGTAAACTCCCAACACACCACATAGTAAATTTAAATATAATTATAATGTTGTAATACAACAGAATACTATAATATAATCATTCTTAAACACTGTACTGTGGTTTACTGCTACTGTATTGTTTCTTTTTCTCATGTCGGATAAAGCACCTGTATGTGAACCATTTCCACAATTAATAACACATGATGTCAGGTTTGTTTTACATGCAGAAAAGACCGAAAACTGCATATCAAATAAATCTCAAAGTCTAATAACAATCGTAAATATTTTTGACTGTTAAGAATGCAAATACTCCATCAGTTACCCAGAAATGACTTTATAACGTTGTATTTCTGTCAGTGTGGAATCATGAGTTTCAACTGCTCATGTGAACAAAATATTGAGTCTCATACGGATATTTCTCCTTGCATGAAGTCATTAAATAGCTCCTCTGTAAGAGCCTTGTGACGCCCCTCACGACTGTTCAGAAACAAGATCCGGTCAGTTGTTCGCCTTGGGTGAAATCCTTTCCTCGAAAATCATTTTCTTCAAACCTGTATGAGTTTCTTTCTTCTTCAGACCACAAAAGAAGATATTTTGAAGAACCAAACAGCACTGAACCTCATTGACTTCCACATGAAACCACTGAGACATTTCTCAAAATATCTCCTTTTGTGCTCCACTGAAGAGAGGCTCGCATATAGATTTTGATATGAAGTTCTCTGTATCCCAGCAAGACATCATCACAACACTGTCTGCTTCCTAAACTTACTCTCTCTTTCTCTGCGATATATAAATCATCCATAAGAATATCACATGAGCAAACGTTACACAATTAAAATGTATTTATTAATAACACACGCCACGCACATACCGCTTGTATTTGATTCCTAACTGTACTGCAAATCAAAACAACAAAATGTAATTAAATATTCCTATAAATTCAATAACTGTTTAACCCACTACAAATATCAAATATGAAAGTTATATACAGTATATATTGATGACCTTCAATGTACAGTGCTTGGATATAAAGACAAGTGTATGTCCCTATTCAAACTAAATTATATTTTTATATATTCTTTCATCATAGTAGCATCTGAACACATTTGGACATTTTTTGTCGTAGCTGCAAAACACTGAATTCCATCATCAATCCATATAAAAAAATAAATGTGATATTGACTGACAGTAAGAGCTCAGGGTTCAAAGACACTATGATGATTCCAGTGCAGTTTGTTCTTCAACATGTTTCTTCTGATGAGAATTAAAACTTCCTAAATAAGTGAATCTCTCACTGCAGATGGAGCATTGATAAGGTTTCTCTCCAGTGTGAACTCTCTCATGGGTTCTGAGGACATCTAATCGAGCAAACGTCTTGTCACACTGAGAACATTTATAAGGTCTTTCACCAGAATGAATTCTCTGATGTTTTGTAAAATTGTTCTGACGATTAAAACTCTTTCCACAAACACTGCAGTGATAAGGTTTCTCTCCAGTGTGAATTCTCTTATGAAAAATAAAAGAACTTGGCCGAGAAAATCTCTTTCCACAGTGAGAGCAGAGGTAAGGTTTCTCTCCAGTGTGAGTTCTCTCATGAGTTGTCAGATTAGATTTCTGACTGAAACGTTTATCACAGTGTGAACACTGATAGAGTTTCTCATCTGTGTGTGTTGTTTGATGTGACTTTAGACCAGATAACTGCTTAAAGGTTTTTCCACATTCACTGCACTGATACGGTCTCTCACTGGTGTGTAAACGCATGTGTCTCTTAATATAGGATCTGTAGCTGAATCTCTTGTCACAGTGAGGACACGCGTACGGTTTTTCTCCAGTGTGAATTCTCTGATGAGTGACAAGATTTCCTTTGGTGGTGAAATATTTGTCACATTCACTGCAGTGGAAAGACTTTTCAACTCTGTGTGTCCTCATGTGAGCTCCCATATTAGAAGAGGTTGTAAAAAAATTCTTGCCACACTGCTGACAGTGAAAGTGTTTCTTCTCGTACGGTTTTTCTCCCGTGTGAATTCTCTGATGAGCAACAAGATTTCCTTTGGTAGCGAAACACTTGTCACATTCACTGCAGTAGAAAGACCTTTCTCCAGTGTGTGTCTTCATGTGACGTTTCAGACTGAAAGAGGAGGCAAAACTCCTCCCACACTGCTGACAGTGAAAGTGTTTCTTGTCTCTGTGCTCTTGTGAATGACGTCTCTTCTCTTGTAAGGTAGGAAAGCTGATGTCACATCTCCTGCAGGTGAAGAGTTTCTGTTCTGTGTGTTTTCTCTCATGTGTCTCTAAACGTCTCTGTGAACTGAATGTCTTTCCACAGGTGATGCAGGAAAGAGTTTGTGCTGTCAGTCGCTGTTTTGATGTAGAGGCCGTTTCTCCATCACAACATGAATCACCGCTCTCATCTGAAACAAACACAACAGTGTTAAGAAGAAGCTCCAGCACATCTGACACTACATCAGTGTTGACTGAGGATGAGAAACAAGAGATTGAAATATTGTGATCAGACAACAGATGAAACAAACCTGAAGGAATAAAATCATCATCATCATCATGATTCTCATCTTCTTCATCAGTGTGATGTTCTTCTTCTTCTTCTGTGGTTTGTGTTTTGATGTCCATCAGTTTCCTGCAGTCCATCAGTCTGACAGAACACATGTTCAGTGGTCTGGTGTTCAGGATCTGCTGTTCTCCAGCGTTACAGACAGAATCCAGAGACTCTGTGGAGGTTTGATCAGTAGATTCATCCTGATTCAAGGTGTGATTACTGTCACACACAGTGTCCTGAGCGTCTGTGGGGTTTGTGTCAGTATAACAGAGTAAAGTGAGGCTGAGCTCGGAGTCCTGTGTGTGTCTGGATTTCTGTTCAGAGAGGAAATATATTGACATAAAGCTCTAAAGTGTCACAGTGACATTAAAGTAGAAACATTTAAAAACAGTCAATGATGTTGAATGTGTCCAAACCTCTGTGTTGAGTTCATGTCCTCTTGTCCTCAGCTTTTCCTCCAGTAACTTCACCTCTTTCTTCAGCTGACAGATTTCTGTGATGAAATCATCAATATCCAGCATGGACACATCAGTTCCTACTGATTTACAGCACATCTGTGACGTCATCGTCAACATCTAAACACACACAACACTCTGTTTACACTCATGAAAACACTAAAGAGAGAAAATCAAAGTGATGTAAACACGCAGCGCTCGATGTTTGTCTTTCTTTCTTTCTTTAGTGTGTTTATCGGCGGACTGAAGAGCTGCAGAGCGACTCCTGCTGGACTGGAGACTCATCACACTCAACACACATCCAGCTAAAGACAATCACAGTACACAAGAAAATACTGTGAGTAAACGAATTCCTGATTATATACACTATGATGATTCCAGTGCAGTTTGTTCTTCAACATGTTTCTTCTGATGAGAATTAAAACTTCCTAAATAAGTGAATCTCTCACTGCAGATGGAGCATTGATAAGGTTTCTCTCCAGTGTGAACTCTCTCATGGGTTCTGAGGACATCTAATCGAGCAAATGTCTTGTCACACTGAGAACATTTATAAGGTCTTTCACCTGTATGAACACTCTGATGATTCACTAAATGGCCATGACGATAAAAACTCTTTCCACAAACACTGCAGTGATGAAGTTTCTCTCCAGTGTGAATTCTCAGATGATCTCTTATAGTACTCAGTAGAGATCTTTCCCATCGAGATCAAATATAAGGGTTTTCTTCAGTGTGAACTCTCTCATGGCGTACCAAGTACAATCTTTTTAAGAAGCAGACCCTTATAGACGCCTTTAATGATGATTGACGGGACTTAATGTTTAGGCTCCTACATTAAGAACATCATATAATTTCGATGTATATTTGTTGCTTAGGCTGTACTGGTTTAATGTTTCTTGTTTTATCGACTTTGTAATGCGCCTGTCTGTGTCATGAAAGGCAGTTTATCAAATATATTTCGCTAAAAATGAGAGATACACTCATGAAAATGTATAAAACAACGTGATCAAACTAAATTTCCTTGCCAAACTTGATGGCATACGGGAAACCCTGAAATGACAATTAAATAGTATTTGGGTTCTACGCTGTCTTTTAATACGTCATTAAATGATTGTTGGTCTAAATATGTATGACAAGATTTTTGGGTGTATAACTGTTAATGGCCTTTAATGACATTCATCTGTATATCATAGAATAAATACACAAAACCATTACTTTTGCTGAAAACATTTGCTTCAACAGGACACATGCTTATGTACAGAGAAAAGCCATAAAATAGTGTCTAGTTAGTCAAAATTAAACATTGAGAATTGACCCAAACATTAAGCTCTGTCATCTGCATGTTGTTTTCTCTCATTCTTTTGGTCAGCGTCCTTTTATAGAGTGAAAATCCAGACACAAAACACAAGACTGACATGATCCTGCAATAAGTAACTGGACATGAAACACTTACATGTCCGTCATGACCGTGACAAAAACACTGGAGGATCTTTTGACCGAAGTGAAAAGTAAAATCATTCAGATAAGAATCTGAAAACAGAGAATAAATTAACCTACTACTGTAAAAGTGCTCATAAATAAAAATTATTACGAAATATGTTATAAGGTTTATCTCCCGAGTGAACTCACTCGATGATTCTCAGGACACCTCGTTGAGCAAATGTCACACTGAGAACATTTAATGAATTATCTGGTGCTGTCTTAAATGCTTTTGTCGATTGAAACTCTTCCCACAAACACTGCAGTGAAAAGGTTTCTTTCCAGTGTGAATTCTCTGATGAACGATAAAAGTACTATGATCAGTAAATCTCTTTCCACAGTGAGAGCAGAGGTAAGGTTTCTCTCCGGTGTGAATTCTCTCATGACCTACCAGACTAGATTTATGACTGAAACGTTTATCACAGTGTGAACACTGATAGAGTTTCTCCTCAGAGTGAGTTCTCCGGTGGGACTTATAAGCATCTGACCTCTTAAAGGTTTTTCCACATTCACTGCACTGATACGGTCTCTCACTGGTGTGTACATGCACGTGTCTCTTCAGATGATATTTTTTGTTGAACCTCTTGTCACAGTGAGGACACGTGTACGGTTTTTCTCCCGTGTGAATTCTTTGATGAATATCTAGATTTGCTTTCGTGCTGTAATAATTTCCACATTCACTGCAGTGAAAAGGTTTTTCTCCAGTGTGTGTCATCATGTGACGTTTCAGAGTAGAAGCGGAGACAAAACTCTTCCCACACTGCTGACAGTGAAACGGTTTCTTTCTGTGCTCTAGTGAATGACGTTTCTTCTCTTGTAAGGTAGGAAAGCTGATGTCACATCTCCTGCAGGTGAAGAGTTTCTGTTCTGTGTGTTTTCTCTCATGTGTCTCTAAACGTCTCTGTGAACTGAATGTCTTTCCACAGGTGATGCAGGAAAGAGTTTGTGCTGTCAGTCGCTGTTTTGATGTAGAGGCCGTTTCTCCATCACAACATGAATCACCGCTCTCATCTGAAACAAACACAACAGTGTTAAGAAGAAGCTCCAGCACATCTGACACTACATCAGTGTTGACTTTTTGGTGCATTTGTAACTCAAGGGAGAACAGGAACTGTTATGTTGTGATAAAACAACAAAAGAAACATACCTGAAGGAATAAAATCATCATCATGATTCTCATCTTCATCTGCTTTGGGTTCTGTTTTTATCTCCAGTTTGACCGAAGGAACAAAATCATCATGATGTTCTTCTTCTTCCTCTGATGTGGGTTCAGTTTTGATGTCCATCAGTTTCCTGCAGTCCATCAGTCTGACAGAACACATGTTCAGTGGTCTGGTGTTCAGGATCTGCTGTTCTCCAGCGTTACAGACAGAATCCAGAGACTCTGTGGAGGTTTGATCAGTAGATTCATCCTGATTCAAGGTGTGATTACTGTCACACACAGTGTCCTGAGCGTCTGTGGGGTTTGTGTCAGTATAACAGAGTAAAGTGAGGCTGAGCTCGGAGTCCTGTGTGTGTCTGGATTTCTGTTCAGAGAGGAAATATATTGACATAAAGCTCTAAAGTGTCACAGTGACATTAAAGTAGAAACATTTAAAAACAGTCAATGATGTTGAATGTGTCCAAACCTCTGTGTTGAGTTCATGTCCTCTTGTCCTCAGCTTTTCCTCCAGTAACTTCACCTCTTTCTTCAGCTGACAGATTTCTGTGATGAAATCATCAATATCCAGCATGGACACATCAGTTCCTACTGATTTACAGCACATCTGTGACGTCATCGTCAACATCTACAAACACACACAACACTCTGTTTACACTCATGAAAACACTAAAGAGAGAAAATCAAAGTGATGTAAACACGCAGCGCTCGATGTTTGTCTTTCTTTCTTTCTTTAGTGTGTTTATCGGCGGACTGAAGAGCTGCAGAGCGACTCCTGCTGGACTGGAGAGAGAAACACACTCAACACTGGAGTCATATTTAATTTCTAATCATGTCAGGGTAGAAAATAACTTGCTTATGACAAGCTTCATGTTCAAAGGTTTTAATGTTTGTTCTCTTTTAAATGTTTGACTTTAGCTGTTTTAGTGCGTCTCATTGAATGTGTTTCTTTGTTCCTGTGCAAAAATGATTGTACATTTATACCATGATTCACAGAAGATGGCCACAAAAATGTCATAGAGAGTAATTAACATTACATAGTAATATATATACAAATATTTCCAAATGTAATGTTTTATTACATTATTAAATTTTTAGTAGAGGTAATGTTTTACCAGAAAGGGAGAGAGTATACTGCTATATTATTCACTGCAATGCAGCAGATGTTTTCCAGATGTTTAGCAGACGTCTTACAGACGTACGGAGCATAAAGACAACATGACAGTTTTACTATAGTCACATACTGCACACATTCATAGATGCTGTAGATATGTGAGCATCCGTGAATAAAATATGAAGAGTTTGCTTCCAAAATGAGATAAGTCACTGCAAACTTTACGTTGGTTTGTTTTTATCCAAGCCATAATAACTAATAAAATACAGCTATCCAACACAATAAAAACATGATTTCTGAACATTTTAAAACATTTTGGAACCAAACTCTGTAACAAGTTAAATGAAATGTCTAAATGAGAAAGCCTTGTGATGTTTGATTATTCAGCAGCAGATGCTTGAAATGATCATTACAAATGGTTACAATTTCATTATAACTCTAAAGTAAGAAATGCAAACATACATTAAATATAATCTTTTTTAACTTTTGCCACAAGGCTGCCGATATATATCAATTCAAGAAATGTCCAGAAGATGGCCACATTGACACACACATTCATGGAGATCTTTACATTGGGCAGAATAAAACATGCACCGGTCTGAAGGCTCAAGGCTGAGAAGAACAGAGCAGCTGAAGATGCTGAACAGACGATACTCAATCATGCAGAACGTTCTCATAAACACATCACAGAAAACTAAAGATCATACATTATAAATTTAATTAAATAATTAGTTGAATGGGTCGCGTTTAAAGAAACCGTGTGGTACATTGATATCTATCGGTTGAGCTTGGTACCGCGGTCTAAACGTTTGGTATCGCGGTCTGGAGAAGCAAGTTTAGCCAAGGAACTGTTCTTCTGGGACATATTTTCCATGTATTTTCTAGGATCTCTGTGTGAAAAGGGCTTGTGTGTCTCTGTCTCCCTACACCCATGATTTGAGGGTGATTCATTTGCCAAAAAAGACGCAACCAGATTTGAAGTAAAATAAAGTCAATAGCCATTGTGATAAAGTTGTTATTTTGAATTGTTTTGGCCATGAAGTGTCCGTTCTGAATGCTGTGGACATCCGTATTCATCCGTATGCCAAATTTAAGTGATTATTTCTTTAAAATTAATTATGATGTAAATCAGCAAGACCAAAAATGCACTTTATGTCTTGAAGCTGTCATAGGTTCTAACCTCTCTATATGGGAAACAGACGTGAGAGGTACTTATAAAATATATCCAATTAACTGAAATATTTCATTTCAGGGCGGTGTTTTAGCACAGTATTTATGTTCTTGCTTTGGTGTTGCGATGCACCATTACATGTCCTATTGAATTATTACTACGGTAGTAGTAGGAATATTTCTAGAAATAGCCAAGAATACATTTTATGGGTCAAATAATTTTTTCTTTCAAGACTTTATTTTTGTGAGTAATATGCTGCTAATGTGTACATCTCAATTACAAAAAATTGACCCTTATGGCTGGTTTTGTGGTCCAGGGTCACGTTTGCTAGTTTTAAGAAAGAATAAAGTAATTTAAGAAAACATGAAGGAAGGATCGTTCACTTAAAAGTCAAGAGAGATATGACAATTGTGAGTTTTAACTGTGTTTAAAAGCCACTACTTGTTGCTTGAAACATTTATAAAATGCATTTATTAATGTGAAAATAGCCTTTAATATATACTGTACATGGCAATATGAGCTGCAGTTGGCATTGAATGAATTCAAGTTTCTCACACAGACTTCATAAGCATTGGTCTGTGGATCATTGCCAGTAGGCCAGGTGACATTCATAATTTATTACAATGAATTGTTTTATGAATTTAGGCAAACATTTTAAAACATATAATTTTAGAGACTTATTCAAAAGGTATTCTTAGTTTGAGACATTTTTTTATCTGCATACTGATCAGCGTTTTAAAAAATGATATAAAACGTAAGTGTCGAATGAAATATTTTCAAATAAAATATAAAATTTGACTTTAGAGGCTCTATTTCCACATACACATCTTAATCCTAGATACATTGATACTATTTCATCTTAAAGTTCTTGTTAAAATTTTAACAGCTTTGTAAACCTCATTGAGTAGATTTTTATAATAAGTTTGTTTTCCGAACATGACAACATTCAGCGGCAATAACCAGGTCTCGTGGTCAGTTCATCACAGAACCCATTAAAATAATCCTTTAAATCCACATCAACTGTGAGCATTGAGCTGAGACACTATGATGATTCCAGTGCAGTTTTTTCTTCAGCATGTTTCTTCTGATGAGAATTAAAACTTCCTAAATAAGTGAATCTCTCACTGCAGATGGAGCATTGATAAGGTTTCTCTCCAGTGTGAACTCTCTCATGGGTTTTCAGGACATCTGATCGAGCAAACGTCTTGTCACACTGAGAACATTTATAAGGTCTTTCACCTGTGTGAGTTCTCTGATGTTTTAAAAAGGTAGCTTGTTGTGTAAAACTCTTCCCACAAACACTGCAGTGATAAGGTTTTTCTCCAGTGTGAATTCTCTGATGATTTTTGAAATGACGTGCATCAGTAAATCTCTTTCCACAGTGAGAGCAGAGGTAAGGTTTCTCTCCAGTGTGAACTCTCTCATGAGTTATTAGCTGAGATTTATGACGGAAGCGTTTATCACAGTGTGAACACTGATAGAGTTTCTCATCAGAGTGTGTTTTTTGGTGTATTGTGAGAGCAATTGGCTGCTTAAAACTTTTTCCACATTCACTGCACTGAAACCGCCTCTCATCACTGTGCAGGAACAAATGCATCCTTAAACCTGACGTGTGGCAAAAGCTTTTGTCACAGTGAGGACACGCGTACGGTTTTTCTCCAGCGTGAATTCTCTGATGAGCAATAAGACTTTGTTTGGTGGTGAAATATTTGTCACATTCACTGCAGTGGAAAGACTTTTCAACTCTGTGTGTCCTCATGTGAGCTCCCATATTAGAAGTTGTTGTAAAAAAATTCTTCCCACAATGCTGACAGTGAAAGCGTTTCTTCTTGTACGGTTTTTCTCCAGTGTGAATTCTCTGATGAGCAGTAAGACTTGACTTGAATCTAAAATATTTTCCACATTCACTGCAGTGGAAAGACTTTTCTCCAGTGTGTGTCCTCATGTGAACTTTCAGACTAGAAGCGGAGACACAAGGTCTCCCACACTGCTGACAGTGAAAGTGTTTCTTGTCTCTGTGCTCTTGTGAATGACGTCTCTTCTCTTGTAAGGTAGGAAAGCTGATGTCACATCTCCTGCAGGTGAAGAGTTTCTGTTCTGTGTGTTTTCTCTCATGTGTCTCTAAACGTCTCTGTGAACTGAATGTCTTTCCACAGGTGATGCAGGAAAGAGTTTGTGCTGTAAGTCGCTGTTTTGATGTAGAGGCCGTTTCTCCATCACAACACGAATCACCGCTCTCATCTGAAACAAACACAACAGTGTTAAGAAGAAGCTCCAGCACATCTGACACTACATCAGTGTTGACTGAGGATGAGAAACAAGAGATTGAAATATTGTGATCAGACAACAGATGAAACAAACCTGAAGGAATAAAATCATCATCATCATCATCATGATTCTCATCTTCTTCATCAGTGTGATGTTCTTCTTCTTCTTCTGTGGTTTGTGTTTTGATGTCCATCAGTTTCCTGCAGTCCATCAGTCTGACAGAACACATGTTCAGTGGTCTGGTGTTCAGGATCTGCTGTTCTCCAGCGTTACAGACAGAATCCAGAGACTCTGTGGAGGTTTGATCAGTAGATTCATCCTGATTCAAGGTGTGATTACTGTCACACACAGTGTCCTGAGCGTCTGTGGGGTTTGTGTCAGTATAACAGAGTAAAGTGAGGCTGAGCTCGGAGTCCTGTGTGTGTCTGGATTTCTGTTCAGAGAGGAAATATATTGACATAAAGCTCTAAAGTGTCACAGTGACATTAAAGTAGAAACATTTAAAAACAGTCAATGATGTTGAATGTGTCCAAACCTCTGTGTTGAGTTCATGTCCTCTTGTCCTCAGCTTTTCCTCCAGTAACTTCACCTCTTTCTTCAGCTGACAGATTTCTGTGATGAAATCATCAATATCCAGCATGGACACATCAGTTCCTACTGATTTACAGCACATCTGTGACGTCATCGTCAACATCTACACACACACAACACTCTGTTTACACTCATGAAAACACTAAAGAGAGAAAATCAAAGTGATGTAAACACGCAGCGCTCGATGTTTGTCTTTCTTTCTTTCTTTAGTGTGTTTATCGGCGGACTGAAGAGCTGCAGAGCGACTCCTGCTGGACTGGAGACTCATCACACTCAACACTGGAGTCATATTCACTGCATTTATTCACATCATTACTGGTTCTGCTACAGTTAATCCAAACGGTTTTGTCAACAGAAATCAATACAGAAAAAAACTAAGCAAATAATTTGGTTTTTATTACTCTTGTCTGTGTGTGTATTTTCTAAAGATGATGCATTTCTGATTTAAAAGTTTTTTAAAAGACTACAAACATAGATTTTGTGTTCTATTTCATTCCTCGTTTTCTTTCTTGTATTATTCTTTATTGATTTTCATATATATATATATATATATAGTTTATCTTTCGTTGCATTAGCATTGTGATGTAGAAGTGATGTGTTTCCAGTGGTCCTATAGGTTCATTAGGTCACGAGACAATGTTGTGAAGCAGTAATATTCCAGTGTCTGTGCTGGTATAATAACACATTTACATTTAGGCATCAAGCTTTTATCCAAAGCGACTTACATTATATTATCCTATACATACTGTATATACACAGGTATCTGGAGAGGCAACAACAATAGTGGTCTGGGGAGGACGGTTCTCAAAGGGTCTTACAGACCTCCACGTGCTGTGAAGTATTGGGATGAAATCTCATCTCTATTGTCAGATCTTATGCTGGTGCATGATAATACCCGACCTTATGTGGCCAGAGTCTCTAGGCTGTTTCTGGATGATGAAGACATTGATGACATTGACTGGCCCTCACGTTCCCCAGACCTAAATCCAGTTGAGAACCTCACGTATCCAAAGCCATTAAGTAGCACCATATACTGCCCAGAAGTTCACTGATGCTCTGGTCCAGGTCTGAGGGGAGACCATGTGCCATCTCATCAGGAGTACACCCAGACATTGAGAGGAGTTCATACAGGCACAGAGGGTCATGCACATTACTGACCAACATTATGAGTTACTGTGGAAAAACATTAAAAGTTGAATGAGCCAATATTTCACTTTTTTTACAGAAGCGTTACTGTAATAATTCTTGCCCTGAATGTGTTTATAATTTTGGCTTTCATTAACCATTTTCACATTAGTTCCTGAATTTTTTTGAGCAGTGTACTATGACTAAAGGAACATTGGATTATTTATTTCTAAAACATCGAAGAATTAAATTGTTTTTGTCACGTAAGGGAGTTTGAGGTGAAAATTACATATTGTGTGATTTTTTGCATTCAAAATCTTTAATAATAGTGGAAGTTTCACATTAGCAGCATTATAATTGTGCATTTTCACATTCCTTTTATCCATTATATACAACAGTATTACACATTTATAATACTACAGAACACTATAGCACACTAGAGTAATTCAACTATAATGACTATATAATATACTGTATTATACTATTTATTATTTTTCTGTTGAATAAAGCACCGTATGTGACTATTTCCAAGGAGAAAAACATGTTAGGGTTGTTTCACATTTTAAAAAAGCAGAAAAATTCACATTGAAGTCTAGATTGTTAATAACAATCCTTGTTTTCGGTCAGTGTTGAATTTCAGTTACAGTAACACTCTGTGATGTCCGCTGATATTTTGTCTCATAAGGATATTTTTCCTTGCATGATGGCATTAAATAGTTCCTCTGTGAGAGCCTCGTAACGTCCCTCACGAGTATTCAGAAACAAGATCCGGTCGCTTGTTTGTCTTGGGTCAAATCCTTCCCTCTGTAAGCGAGTCTTTTGGATTTTAAAGGTGCCTGTATGTGAGAGAATTGTTAAAGAGAGGCAAAAAACGAAATGTGTTTTATCACTCATTCATCTCAAGCCTGTTTGACATTCTTTCTTCTGCAAAACACAGAAGATGATATTTTGAAGAACGTTTATAACCAAACAACACGGAACCTTATTGACTGCAGTGCACCGAGACATTTCTCAAAATATCTTCTTTTGTGTTGCGCTGAAGAGCCACATACAGAACCACATGAGAGTAAATAAATGAATAAATGATGACAGTATTTAGATTTTTGGGTGAACAGTCCCTTTAAAGTCCCAGTGAAATAAAAAAATAAAAAATATTGTAAATAGTTGATCAAAATAGGTGAATCTCTTTTTAAAAAACGTGTGCTCTTATGATCTTTAGTTAAAATCTGAAAAAGCACTTCCTTCCTGTAATGACTATCCATCTTAAATGACGTATGTTAGACGGCTTCGGCGGAGCATCCATTAACTCCTCCCCTTCAACTGTCAGTCTGCTCCCTGATCAATTTCAAAAGACAACCCTGTTTTTACATCCAATCAAATCGCAGAGAAATGTGAAAGCCACGCCTACGATTGTTCCGAAATGCATCAAAATACAGAAGTAATAATGTTCGCAAACTTCCGGTTCACGGGGACTTTAATAGGTTATTTGAGTGTCACACCTGTTTTGTCCACCTCAGGTGAGAGCCGTAAGAAGACGGGTCGGGCGTAAGAAGGAAGACTCTTCTGCACATCTCCAACAAACGTCTGACAGTGGAAATCATCTGAGGTGTGAGCTATAGCAGCCATACCTGCCCTCCCCTCCACACCTGACCAACAAACACCTTCACTTTCACTTACAGCTGACGTAAATCACTCGAGATTCATGTGTTCTCTGGTGTCTTGTGTTCCTACCGGGTACAGAGACTCCATACACGGCCACATCCGTCTGATTCAACAGAGAACTGAGGACTCCCTCCACCTCTGTGGTCGAAACGTTCTCCCCCCGCCAGCGGAACGTGTCTCCACTCCGGTCGCGGAAATACACGTAACCGAACTCATCCATCACCATCAGATCACCTGAGACAGAAACATGCGTGAACCCTCAGTCCTCTAGAACATCATCAAGATATGATATGTCTTTTTTCTTCACCTGACACGTAAGCAGAGTCGCCTCCGCTGAACACATCATGTGTGATCTTTTTATTGGTGGCCTCTTGATTAGCGTAACCGTCGAAGCGCCGTAACGGATCTTCAGGGTTGATTCTCCCCACAATAATGCCCGGTTCACCTGAAGAGAAGGAAAAAACATTTAATAACTCTCCTCACTTCATGTCACTTCTCTTTCATGCATCTCAGAGGTCATAGTTCATTGTCTGACAGGGTGTATTTACATTTACATTTATTCATTTGTCAGACGCTTTTATCCAAAGCGACTTACAAGTAGTTTTTTACAGTGTCACATTACTGCAGAGCAATCAGGGGTAAGGTGTCTTGATCAAGGGCCCTTCAGTCATGACCTGCTGACACTGAGATTAGAACCAGCAACCTTCGATCACAAACACAACTGACCCCTATGTATGTTCTAAAGATCAGCTGACTGTACATGGTATACACACATCTCAATACATGAACATTATAACAATTTATTACATTACAAATATAAATATTATTCTTATGAACTGCAATGATTTTAAATGTGTGTGTACTTTTATATATGCTTGTGTCTTTGTATGTTTGTGCATCCTACTATGTCTTTTTATGTATGCCTGTGTTCGTGTTTGTCTATGTGTGTACCGGTGTATGTTTGTGTGTGTACATGTTTGTGTACCTGTGCATGTGTATGTCTTTCCTTGTACCTGTATGTGTATGTTGTATGTATTTTTGATGTGTTTGATTGCATATATTTCTGTGCCTGTGCGCATGCGTACCTGTGCATGCGTGTGTGTGTTTTCTTTACCAGGTTTGCATGGAACACAGAGTCCGTGCGCGTCTCTTATTAAGTCCATGGTGTCTTCATTGACTCTCAGCAGTCTGATGGGATAAACGTTGGGCAGAATGACACTGTTGAAGCCACAAGCCCCTACCTGGTGAAAGGAAAACATTACAGAACCATTAACATTACACCACACCAGCACAAATTCAACATGTCTGGAGGCTCAATATTTGTTGTTGATGACCCTACAGGTTCAAGTAAAGCATCAAAATATGAGGTGTATGATAAAACATGAAGAAAACAATGAACTTGGATCAGATATGTATTGGTCAAAACGTTATTAGGCAACAAAAGGGAAACTCTTGACCTTGTTGTCGAGGTTGGCGAGGCCGCAGTTGCACTCCGTGGCTCCGTAAAACTCGCCGATGCGTTTGATGTTGAAACGTTTAGTAAATGCCTCCCAAACATTAAGCCGCAGACCGTTGCCCATGGCAACACGTACCTGGTGACGGGACTCGGATGGACGAACCGGCTGAGATAAAAGATATCGACAGATTTCACCGATGTACTGAATCACCTGTCGACACACACAAACCTCGATTTAATCCTTCATATGACATGAGATGAACACATCAATCGTTTTCATTTCTCCGTCATTAACAGTCCATGTTTCTGTAAGATTTCTGATTGGTCCTCACCGTGCAGTTGTATCTGACGCAGTCGTCCCAAAAACGGCTGGCAGAAAACTTCCTGCGGACCACCACCGTCAGGCCGAACAACAGACACTGACCCACCCCCAAGATGTTACCTGACACAACCAAGAGAGCTGATTGGCTCATTTATTATTTTTTATGATTCATTATTGACTAATAAATCCAAACAAATATCACACAACACTTACAACACTACAGGATGCACACAAACTTATGGTATACACACACAACACACCAATATCACCTACACACAGCAATAGCACATACACACACAATATCACACACACACAATAGCACATACACACACAATATCACACACACACAATAGCACATACACACACAATATCACACACACACAATAGCACATACACACACAATATCACACATACACAATAGCACATACACACACAATATCACACACACACAATATCACACATACACAATAGCACCTACACACACACAATATCACACATACACAATAGCACCTACACACACAATATCACACACACACAATAGCACATACACACACAATAGCACCTACACACACAATATCACACATACACAATAGCACCTACACACACAATATCACACACACACAATAGCACATACACACACAATAGCACCTACACACACACAATATCACACATACACAATAGCACCTACACACACAATATCACACATACACAATAGCACCTACACACACACAATATCACACATACACAATAGCACCTACACACACACAATATCACACATACACAATAGCACCTACACACACAATAGCACATACACACACAATATCACACACACACAATAGCACATACACACACAATATCACACATACACAATAGCACCTACACACACACAATAGCACATACACACACAATAGCACCTACACACACACAATAGCACATACACACACAATAGCACCTACACACACACAATAGCACATACACACACAATATCACACATACACAATAGCACCTACACACACACAATATCACACATACACAATAGCACCTACACACACACAATAGCACATACACACACAATAGCACCTGCACACACACAATAGCACATACACACACAATATCACACATACACAATAGCACATACACACACAATAGCACCTACACACACACAATATCACACATACACAATAGCACCTACACACACACAATAGCACATACACACACAATAGCACCTACACACACACAATAGCACATACACACACAATATCACACGTACACAATAGCACCTACACACACACAATAGCACATACACACACAATAGCACCTACACACACACAATATCACACATACACAATAGCACCTACACACACACAATAGCACATACACACACAATAGCACCTACACACACACAGTAGCACATTCACACACAATATCACACATACACAATAGCACCTACACACACAATATCACACACACACAATAGCACCTACACACACAATATCACACACACACTATAGCACATACACACACAATATCACACACATGCAGACAACAGCATTACCACATAGCCACACTTACAACCACAAACTACACAACAACAGTACACATACGACACACATAACAGAACACAGAAACACACACACGCCGTACACACACAACAGTATATACATGTAACACTACACACACACAAGAGTGTACACACACAGACCTGCGGAGTGATAGAGAGGTAAACAGCAGTACAGCACATCATCAGGCCGAAGTCCAAATGAATAATACGCAAACATAACAATGCGGTAGTACCTGCTTACACAAACAAGAGAAAATGTATTGTGTGTTTGCTTTTTTCATCAATTTCAGCTCTAAAGGAACACGTTTAGACAAACCTGCTGTGAACCACTATGGCAGCTTTAGGTAAACCTGTCGTTCCAGAGGTGTAGATATAAAACAACCTGTCTGAGGACGACACACACACACGTCACATTACATGGATCTATGAAATAATGTTTTATGTGTTAATAAATAAGACAGATAAGTGTGTGAGAGGTGGATTCACCAATGACCGTACATCCCCTGAGACAGACACACAAGCTCTCTCTCTCTCTCTCTCTCATTTCTTACACAATCTATATTTGTGAAAGTCTTTCATTATTCTTCTATCTCATCCTCCAGTGCACTGGTATGTAACCTTTTCTCCAATTCAACCCCAACGCTCTCTCTCTCTCTCTCTCACTAAAACCACTCATAAATCAACACCGCTCTCGCCCTCTCTCTCTCTCTCTCTCTCTCTCTCTCTCCCTCTCTCTGTAATAGAGCGAGTTCCCAAACGCCATAGGATTAATTTTCCTTAAGATCTCTCTGTGATTCACGTTAAAAATAACAGAGAGAGAGGAAAAGAGACAGAGAGAGTTTGAAGATATTTGTCTTTTAGATACACACATACAGGAACATTTAACCATGTGTGTGTTTCAATTGGGGACTCTCTGTTTTCTTATTGAGAATTTTTATGAAATAACATGTATTCATTTTATCAAGCCATTGACAAACCCTGTAACTGACTCAGATTTGATTATTATCATCAAGACAAGCAGACACAACCCACTTTGGACTCTCAAACAAACACACAGAAGACACACACTCATACAGACCGTTGAAGGTCTTGTTGTGTGTGACAGCGGGAGGACCTTCGGGACATTCAGCGAGCAGAGCGTCCAGACTTTGAGCTGAGAGAGAGTTTAATGTCCCGGCTGGAACCGTCCCAGAACAGAAGAGAGCGAGACCGCTCAGAGACTCCCTCACCTCCATCACGGCTTCAGTCAGAGAGAGAGAGAGAGATGATTCAGATGTAACAGACAAAAAAGTCAATTTGATTAAGTTTCTCACCATCCACAAGCTCCGCCCCAAACACCATCCCCTTGGCTCCCGACACGCCCACACAGTGCATCAGCGTATCACGTTGCAGGTTGAAATTAATGAACGCCGCCTCCGCGCCCACTTTGGCCAGTCCGAGCCACAGGGCCACCACGAGCGGGCGACTCTCCATGAAGACTGCCACCACATCACCCGACACCCATCCCTGCTCCAGAGCCCACTGGGCCACAGCGTTAGACCGCCGGTCCAGCTCCGAGAAGCTCCACACCTCACCTGTGGACTCCTCCACCAGAGCCGGCTTGTCCGGGTGGAGAGCCACCCGCTGGGCGAATATAGATGGGATGGTGCTGCGGGCACTCATATGGCGGCTCAACGAAGATTTAATGCGCAGCAACACGTACAGACCGCTGGAGGAAAGAGTCCCAAACATAAACAGCGTGTAAACAAGACATCTGTCGTAGGTGTGAGGGAGGTGTTATACTCACAACAGATCTCTCTTGAAGGTACATGCAGCTATATACAGAAACCTCCATCCTCCAGAGAATAAATACAGCCCAAGAAGAGCCGAAAAACTCCAGAACCACCACACACCGAGGACACACAATAACCCGACAGAAAGCAGCGCTGCCGGGACACGAACACCATCACCGGACCCCATCCTGACAGAAGAGAATCAGATCAGAGGAGAAGATGTGTGAATCCTTTCAGGACATCATGAAAAATAGAATTACAGCTTATAAAACAGTGTGAGGTGTAGATCTGCTCTCTACTAAACAAGAAATGAAATTCGTCACAATTTATGTTCGTTTGACTTTCTGTCTTCTGCAAAACACAAATAATGATATTTTGAAGAATAATGGTAATCAAACAACACTGAACCTCATTGGTCGATCTATCTGTCTGTCTATCTGATCTATATCTATCTGTCTGTCTGTCTATCTGATCTATATCTATCTGTCTGTCTATATCTGTCTGTCTGTCTGTCTGTCTGTCTATATCAGTCTGTCTGTCTGTCTATATCTGACTGTCTGTCTGTCTATATCTGACTGTCTGTCTATCTGTCTGTCTATCAAACATGATTTTAAATGAGTTTTGAAAGCACTTACTTGTTGTCGTCCTTCTACACACTGTTTAAATTCCAAACACACAAGACAAACACACTTCACTGAACTCTCTCTCTCTCTCTCTCTCTCTCTCTCTCTCTCTCTCTGTGATTGGAGGACAAATCTGTCAATCAGCTGCATGTCTGAACTGGCTGTTGTGTGTCCTGTCACAACTTCACCATTTAAGAAATGCACACAGGTCCATACACGAGGGGTCTGAATGAAAACAAGATTATTGAAAAGATTTCTTTTGTATTTACTTTGCATTATTTGACAAGCATATGATCCATAATTCTAACAACAATTTCTGGTTTGAATATTGAAAAACGGTTCTGTCAAAGGTTTAAAACTAAGGGGAAATCTTGCATACATTATTGGTTTCTGAGTTCAAATTCATATGAAGTATAAACGGAGGCTGTGGGAAAATTTGTCACCGTAAATATAATCTTATTGGAATTTCACCTGTTCTGTTGGCTTTTCAGCAACACTAAATGTATGCATTGGTTAATTTAATTTAATTTAATATTAAGCATTTTAGAGTTCAAATAGAGTATATAGTGTTATAATCCTAATACGTTTTTGTAAATGATTTAAAGGAATTCCTAACGGTTGTTCTATAAATCAAACTTTAATGCTCAAAAATAAAACTACAGTCATTTTCTTAGAGAGTGTGATAGGTTGTAGTGTGATAGAAGCTCTGTTTAATAAGTGATTAAAAGAACTTTAAAGTCAATACGATACTTAATGTGAAGCCAGTCTCTTTTAAATGTTTGACTTTAGCTGTTTTAGTGCATGTCATTGAATGTGTCCTGTTTCTTTGTTCCTGAGCAAAAATGATTGTACATTTATACTATTCACAGAAGATCGCCACAAAAAAAACATGTCATTAAGAATTAACATTACATAGTAATATACATTAAAATATATCCAAATGTAATATTTGAATACATTATTCTCGAGGTCAAAACAATGAAAAATATGAGTTATTCTTGCAGGGAATGATGTTTTGTCAGACTAGTATATTATTCACTGCAATGCAGCAGATGTTTTCCTGATGTTTAGCAGACGTGGTACAGACGTACCGTACATTCATAGATGCTTTGGACATGTGAGCATATGTGAATAATGTAAATGAAATGTCTAAATTGGAAAGCCTTGGGATGTTTGATTATTTTTGCAGCAGATGCTTAAAATGATCATTACAAATGGTTCCAATTTCAGTATTCAACACAATGACTTCACGGTTTCATTATAACTGTAAAGTAAGAAATTAATACATGCATTTAATATAATAATAACCATCATTATGAAATGCCCTTCCAGACACGATCACAGCACTACAGATCTGCTTAATGTCACACATCAAAATGATAAAACTAAACCTGACACAGAGAGTCAAACATTCTTCATTTCTTCATCCTTATAAATGTCTTTAATATGTTTAATAGATTGACATAAAACAGCTTTTGAGATCTCTGCCTATGAATTAATGTCAAGCATGTCCAGAAGATGGCACTCTTGACAAACACATGACATCCCTCAACATTGAGATCTTTACAGAATTAAACAGAAAGAGCAAACAAAACCTGCGAACACATCACAGAAGTTCATACAGGACGTCATTTGTTTTTAGCTGGTTTCTCTTTAAATGAACTTTGTAAATCTGCTGAAATGTTATGCTTTTGACTTTAAGAAGTATAGATGAACTTATAATAAAACCAAAGGTCTTGATATTATGGGGTCTAGAAGCTCAACTGGTAGTCTATAATTTCCTATACAGCAGCGTATTAAATCTCTCTTGGCTTGTCTAAGTGACATATTTACGATGCCCCGGCGTAAAACGTTTTCAACAAGCATATTTAAATAGTAAGGGTCATGTAAATCGTTCATATTATTCATGCTTGTGTAACTAAATCAAGTTCCTACCCTGATAGCACACGTACATCTATTGGATATCTGCATTTTCATCTACAAGACATTTGGCAGATGCTGTTTGCTCATCTGCTCTACATCTCTGAGACGTCTGCTGTCAGATGTCATATAGACCTCTAGAAGACGTCTGTAAGATGTCTATGATTTACAATGGATGTAAAAGAGCTTAGAAAGAGAGTCCAATCTACTTTATTTGAGAGATTTTCTCTTTAAAACATATTTTTTTTAACTTCGATGCGAGTCAGCAAGACCAAAAATGATCATGTTCAAGTGTTCTGCATCTACACGTCACCTCTTAATATGGGAAACAGAGAGGAGAGGTATTTAAAACAATTTATAAAATATATCATGAATCACTCAGTTAAGTGTTTTAAAACTGTATTTTTGTACTTGGTTTGGTGTTTCGATGCACCATGTACTAATGAAATATTACTATGACAGGAGTTTACAGGAATATCTCTAGCAATAGCTAACAACACATTGTATTTATTCTTTTATGCCAAAAATCATTAGGATATTAAGTAAAGATTTTGTGAATTTCCAACAGTAAAAATTCATTTGGACAACTGTAAAGGCCATTTTCTCAACATTTAGATTTATTTGCACCCTTGGATTCCAACGTTGTATCTCGGCCAAATACTCTCCGATTCAAACAAACCATAAATCAATAGAAAGCTTATTTACTCGCCCTTCAGATGATGTATCCATTTCAATATCACCTCATAAATGACCCTTGTAACTGGTTTTGTGGTCCAGGGTCACATGTGGTAGTTTTAGGAAAGAATGATAACGTGGAGAAAGAATCATTCACTTAAGTCACGAGAGAAACATTTTAAAATGTGCTTTTTTATGTGAAAAGAACCTTTGATGTCAGGTACATACAACTATAAGCCACTGTTTTCCTTGAACAAATGAAAGTTTCACAGACAGGTTTGAAGAACCATTTTTAATTCCACAAAGAACCGTTCAGTCTTTAAAGAACCCTTTCTTTCTTAGTTTTCACAATCTGAAGAACCATTTTTAATTCCACAAGACACCTTTTGTGATATAGAAAGGTTCTTCAGATGTTAAAGGTTCTTTATGGAACCGAAAGGATCTTCTATGGCAGCGATGCATACAACTTTTAAATTAGTCATTTATTCCAACAAACTGGTTATGAATGTAGGCAACAAAAAGTTAAAAACATATTTTCAACAGACCTATTCAAAAAGTGATATTTTTATCAGAGCATTGATCATCATTTCAAGAAATTATATGAAACATAAAAGTGTCAAATTAAATTTCAAATTTCAAACATTTTCAAATACAAAATGTTGAGATTTTAGAGGCTCTATTCTCACATACACATCTTAATCTTAGTTATATTGATACTATTTCGTCTTAAACACATTCTTGCAAACATTTTAACAGCTTTGTAAACCTCATTGAGTAGATTTTTATAATAAGTTTGTTTTCCGAACACGACAACATTCAGCGGCAATAACCGGGTCTGGTGGTCAGTTCATCACAGAACCCATTAAAATAATCCTTTAAATCCACATCAACTTTTCTGCTGTGTACATAATCTTTTGCTGTTTTTAACATTTGTGTACAGATGTTTTGCTGAATGAATGCTCTAACACTCAACATTCACTGGAACTGTAAGAGGCAGACATTTACGCTATGCTGTTGTCTACAGTCAATCTAAAAATACACTTTCGCCCTTTGACTATCCATCTCAAATGACGTGTGTTTGACAGTGTTGTGGAAAGTTGATCTTGTAGCTTCAAAAAATTGCTCAGACAAAGAAGGTCCAGGTGTCAAAGAGTTAACTTTATTTGTACAAGCCAAACAAAGTGAGATCTTCCCGAAGCATCTGAAAATACAGTGTTTTCAGCACATAGATATAGTTATAGTCATAAGTTATTTTCATTACTTGACATGGCTCATTGTATACAATGTTTTAATTTTAGACTGAGAGTGTCACAAGTTAAACAGTCATGAGCCCACAAACCCATCATGAGGGGGAACACACATGATCCTCGGACGATGAGGACCTGATCTTTTGAATAACCTGCCTGTCTGGGCAAATAATGGATCACAATAGAACAAGTCAAATACTGAGAGCCCGGCCTCCTAATGGTATCACAATGCCTCGGGCCTCCTATATATGTACACAATACTTCAATTCAGATCCTCTGGTCAGGCTTCTAAATCGACATCCCTTGACTTTACATTGCTGTGCTCTAAAACAAAAGTGTAAGCAGCTAATTTTTGAATATAGCATGCTTAATAAGTGTAAATAAATGATCATTGAATAAGTATACTGATTTTATCATTAACTCCGTATAATCTCAATCAAACACAATCATCTAAATGTGGTTTCAGATCACTCAGAATCACATCACTGATACATTATTATTGAGTCTGAATACTGAGAAAGCATACATGTGTACTATTAAAATATATAAGATGTTATTAACATTGTGTAAAATTATTGAAAACAACTTTGAGTATACATGTGGTTCATAACAGTGTAAAGTAAACTGAAAACGACCCAGAAATTACACAATGACGCCTAGTTGAGCACATTGCATAAAAAGTGGGCAGTAACCATGGCTGAGCTATTATAGGCAGTACAGTTTAATGCAGTGCAGTAGGGCTGTTTAAAAAAAATTGGAACATTGTTTTAAAATATTGTGTTTTTAGATAAATATGCTCTTTATATCATATATATATATATATATATATATAAGCCATGAAATGACTGGTTTCTTGAAACATTGTAGGCTAATTGTAAATGTGAAAAGATGTAAATATTGATTGTTATCATTGTGTAATGTAGAATGAATGCAGATGTGCAGTGTGTCTCTCTCCAGTCCAGCAGGAGTCGCTGTGCAGCTCTTCAGTCCGCCGATAAACACACTAAAGAAAGATGGAACTCATCTGACGTGTGTCTTTTACTTCAATTGTCTTTTAAGTTTCTTGGCGTTTATTTCATATCTTGGGCGCCAGTTTCACTTAAACCCTAAAGTCCTTTTGCTCGTTTCAACGGGGTCAAGGAACAACAACATTAGATCAACATGAATGCATTGGAGTGTCGCGTTGCCGCGCTCGTGCGAATGTATCCGCACCTCTACGATCGCGCGCGTCGAGATTTCACAGATCCGGAGAAGACGTTTCATTCATGGAGGGAAATTGCAGCCAAAGTCGGTGTCGACGACCCGAAGACTTGCAAAGCGACGTGGAAAAACGCCCGAGACAAGTTTTGCAGAGCAATGAAGAGAGTGAAGGCGGAGAGAGGAGACGGGGCGTCGAGTACCAAAGTGCCCAAGCGGTTTATCGAGATGTCCTGGCTCAAACCTTTTATTCAGCACCGACCAACTCAATCTAACACACCAGCTTCTGAAAAGGTGAATAAAACTAACATTAACATTTATTTATTAGTAGGAAACGTTTAAATGGTACTCAAAACTGCCCCAGAACTGTTGTTTTCCTTCATTTCTCAAAGTATATATATTTTTTCAACAGAACCAAAACATTACTTATTTTTACCTACTATGGCAGTCAATGGTGCTTCAGAAATGTTGGTTGCTAACATTGTTCCAAAATATCTCTCTTTGTGTTCAACCCAACAAAGAAATGTTAACGTATGTGGAACAAGTAGAGGGAAAGTAATTCATGACAGAATTTTCATTTTTGGGGGGATTATCTCTTTAAGTTTAGTAGGGGTATGCTCAAATATGTGGGATAAAACAGTTGGGCACTTTGTTAAAGGATAGTTTTGCTCTGTATGGACACACAGAAGCTACTCCAATTGATAAAAAGTGCAACAATCACAGTCAAATGCTCATTTTTATTGACCCCACCTTAAAGGTAGATCTGTCACAGATGTGCTGTAAATCAGTAGGAACTGATGTGTCCATGCTGGATATTGATGATTTCATCACAGAAATCTGTCAGCTGAAGAAAGAGGTGAAGTTACTGGAGGAAAAGCTGAGGACAAGAGGACATGAACTCAACACAGAGGTTTGGACACATTCAACATCATTGACTGTTTTTAAATGTTTCTACTTTAATGTCACTGTGACACTTTAGAGCTTTATGTCAATATATTTCCTCTCTGAACAGAAATCCAGACACACACAGGACTCCGAGCTCAGCCTCACTTTACTCTGTTATACTGACACAAACCCCACAGACGCTCAGGACACTGTGTGTGACAGTAATCACACCTTGAATCAGGATGAATCTACTGATCAAACCTCCACAGAGTCTCTGGATTCTGTCTGTAACGCTGGAGAACAGCAGATCCTGAACACCAGACCACTGAACATGTGTTCTGTCAGACTGATGGACTGCAGGAAACTGATGGACATCAAAACACAAACCATAGTGAAGGAAGAACAGACTGATGAAGAAGAGAATGACGACAATGATGATGATTTTTTTCCTTCAGGTATGTTTCTTTTGTTGTCTTTTCACTATCATTTCATAAAAAGTGTTTTTACATCAGTTCTGTCACAAATGCATTAAAAGTTTCTCAGTCAACACTGATGTAGTGTCAGATGTGCTGGAGCTTCTTCTTAACACTGTTGTGTTTGTTTCAGATGAGAGCGGTGATTCATGTTGTGATGGAGAAACGGCCTCTACATCAAAACAGCGACTGACAGCACAAACTCTTTCCTGCATCACCTGTGGAAAGACATTCAGTTCACAGAGACGTTTAGAGACACATGAGAGAAAACACACAGAACAGAAACTCTTCACCTGCAGGAGATGTGACATCAGCTTTCCTACCTTACAAGAGAAGAGACGTCATTCACAAGAGCACAGAGACGAGAAACACTTTCACTGTCAGCAGTGTGGGAGACCTTGTGTCTCCGCTTCTAGTCTGATAGTTCACATGAGGACACACACTGGAGAAAAACCTTTTCACTGCAGTGAATGTGACAAATATTTCAGCTCCAAATCAAATCTTGTTGCTCATCAGAGAACTCACACGGGAGAAAAGACGTATGAGTGTCCTCACTGTGACAAGAGATTTTACCATTCATCTCATGTTAAGAAACACATGCGTTTACACACCAATGAAAGACCGTATCAGTGCAGTGAATGTGGAAAAACCTTTAAGTGTTCGGATTCTTTAAAGTCACACCAAAAAACTCACTCTGATGAGAAACTCTATCAGTGTTCACACTGTGATAAATTTTTCCGTCATAAATCTCAGCTGAAGACTCATGAGAGAACTCACACTGGAGAGAAACCTTACCTCTGCTCTCACTGTGGAAAGAGCTTTACTTATCTACATCATTTCAGAGATCATCTGAGAATTCACACTGGAGAGAAACCTTATCACTGCAGTGTTTGTGGGAAGAGTTTTAAGCGTCACAGCAATTTAGTGAATCATCAGAGAATTCATGGTGAAAGACTTTTCAAATGTTCTCAGTGTGACAAGACGTTTGCTCGACCAGATATCTTGAGAACCCATGAGAGAGTTCACACTGGAGAGAAACCTTATCACTGCTCCATCTGCGGTGAGAGATTTGCTTATTTCGGAAGTTTTAATTCTCATCAGAAGAAACATGCTGAAGAACAAACTGCACTGGAATCATCATCGTAGCGTCTTTTTCTTTTTTTATAAACTGTGTCTGTAAGCAGGGATAATTGTAGCCTAATATTTTATGGTAAACTTCTTTTTATGAAATTATTTTTCTGCAGTCTGTGGGGTTGATTGTCAGTTTGATTGGGTCAGGTAGAGTTGATTTTTGTCATGAATGAATACATCTGAACTTGTGTTGTGTGTCATCAGTTTAATTATCCACTTCTTCCGAAATACGTCTGCTAAAGATCTGGAAAACATCTGCTGTGTAAAAATATCTGCTAAACATTATAGAGCAGATTTACATCCTTTCAAAATCCTAATCATCTTGTAGACATCTCCTATCTTCTTCTTTGTTTTTATTACATTGAATAGAAAACGTGACGTTTATTTTTGAATATTGTTGAAACTAAACTGCACAACATTTTGTATGTAAAGTAACACATTTTCATTTATTTGTTTTGTAGACTGACTTATAAACGAGGGGAGATTCAGTATTTCGTCTTAGTAGCCAACATTACACAAAACTGTATGTACAGTAAAGAAGAAGAGGAACCATTTTATAAAACAACAGATTGTAAGTGAAGTTAAAGTAAACTTAAACTGTGGAAGGTATTGGATTCATGAGTAGAAGGAAGAAGTGTATTATTTATTTACATGTTTTGATCATTTTGTATATAAAGTTTTCCTGATTTTTATCATTTGTTTTCCTTATTTCTATACTTGTTATTTCGTGATTTTACTGTTTGTTTTTAAGTCTATTTGTAAAGCTGTTTTGCAAAAATGCTAATAACTTCTAGAAATGTGTCGTTGAGCAGCTGCATTACCACCATTGTATGGCAACACTACTGTGATGGACTGTAACAGTCTTAGATCTCCATCAGGCTGAGTGAAGCCTGCTTACTGTTGTCCCAGGTTACAAAAACTGTCCCTTTCACTTCCGTCACGTGACTCCCGCTGATCTATATATGCATAAAATTGCATTGTAAACAAATATAAACAAGGCTTATGGGGCATGTAAATTGGCACGATACAGATCAGACGCGTCTGACTATAGAAGACGTGTTGTATGAGAAAATCAAAGTGATGTAAACACGCAGCGCTCGATGTTTGTCTTTCTTTCTTTCTTTAGTGTGTTTATCGGCGGACTGAAGAGCTGCAGAGCGACTCCTGCTGGACTGGAGGGAGAAACACACGTTGCACTTCCTAAACGGTCCTGTAAAGAGCATTTACATCATGTAACTAGTAATTAAGTAATGGTAATTAATTACACATATACAAAATACATGAAAAAATACGATTAAAAAGTTTGTGAAATCAACATTTGATACATTCACAAACTCACTCACTGTGTGTAAAGATATGATTTCATAAAGATGTTTCATTTTTTTCTCACTTAATTATTTTACAACTGTAGCCAGTAAATACAGTATCACTTATCAATTGACGTTACTTGACGTGACGCTTTCGTAAAGCGTTTTAGAATCTTTGGCAAATTTTGTGGCCACGTCCTTAAATTATGTTGTAAATAAATTCCCCAGATATTAATTCTAGGGTTAAGTTTAAAAATTCTACAATTAAATGTTTGTTCTATTACATAAGTCCGCGCGTCTTCGCCGCACTATGACGTATAGACCTTAAACGCGTCTGATGCTTTCTGTATGAAATCATGAATCACGTCATGTGTGTTTCTCTCCAGTCCAGCAGGAGTCGCTCTGCAGCTCTTCAGTCCGCCGATAAACACACTAAAGAAAGAAAGAAAGACAAACATCGAGCGCTGCGTGTTTACATCACTTTGATTTTCTCTCTTTAGTGTTTTCATGAGTGTAAACAGAGTGTTGTGTGTGTGTGTGTAGATGTTGACGATGACGTCACAGTCGGATGAGATGTGCTCCAGACACACACAGGACTCCGAGCTCAGCCTCACTTTACTCTGTTATACTGACACAAACCCCACAGACGCTCAGGACACTGTGTGTGACAGTAATCACACCTTGAATCAGGATGAATCTACTGATCAAACCTCCACAGAGTCTCTGGATTCTGTCTGTAACGCTGGAGAACAGCAGATCCTGAACACCAGACCACTGAACATGTGTTCGGTCAGACTGATGGACTGCAGGAAACTGATGGACATCAAAACACAAACCACAGAAGAAGAAGAAGAAGAACATCACACTGATGAAGAAGATGAGAATCATGAAGATGAAGACGACGATTTTATTCCATCGGGTATGTTTCTAACTTTAATGTTGTTTCGTTTTTTCATGACCTTTGACTGTGATGTGAATTTCTGATGTTTCAATAAAGAGGACCTTGTATCACAAGTTTAATAAGACATATCCTGAAGAAGGCATTTAAGCTTAAGAAAGTTAATCTGTTGCTATGGTGTCGCTATGACTGAAATGATGTTGTGGCTTGAAGTGAAACAAAATCTTTACAAAAACTAAGACAACCAAAGCCGGAGCATGAACTGCATGTTAAGATGCAGATTTTACAGGTTTAATTAAAGACTTTTCAGTAGAAAACTCAGATCCTATAATATGTAAGGAGTAAAAATGTGTTCAAAATGGATGGATGAGTGGATATTTGATGTCACATATTTGTTTAAAATGTTTCTATAAATGATCCAGGTTAAGTGCTTAAGCTTGATCTGTCGTGTTTCTTTCAGATGAGAGCAGTGATGGAGAAACGGAAGAGATTCAAAGGAAGGAAAAAAAGCACGAGTGTCCTCACTGTCAGAAGAGATTTTCCTCTGCATCTTGTTTTGAAAGACACGTGCGTGAACACACTGACGAGAAACAGTTTCTGTGCAGTGAATGTGGAAAAACGTTTAAAAATTCAGGTTATTTAAAATTACACCAAAGAATACACTCTGAGAAACTCCATCAGTGTTCACACTGTGACAAACGTTTCCATCAGAAGTCATATTTGATGGTTCATGAGAGAATTCATACCGGAGAGAAACCTTACCTCTGTTCTGAGTGTGGAAAGAGCTTTACTCGAAAGAATAAACTTACAGATCATCAGAGAGTTCACACTGGAGAAAAACCTTATCACTGCAGTGTTTGTGGAAAGAGCTTTACTCGGTCAGGTGCTTTCAGAGATCATCGGAGAGTTCACACTGGAGAAAAGCCGTATCACTGCAGTTTTTGTGGGAAGCGTTTTAGTCGACATGACAATTTGAAAACCCACGAGAGACTTCATACTGGAGAAAAACCTTACAAATGCTGTCAGTGTGACAAGGCGTTTACTCAACGAGTTCTTCTGAAACTCCATCAGAAAGTTCACACAGGAGAGAAATCCACCAGATAATCTGCGGAGGGACATTCACTTATTTAGGAGGTTTCAGACTCAACAGAAGAAACATGCTGGAAACAATCTGTCACAAGAGCAGGAAAACCTTCATGAAAGATTTAGACAAAATTCACATCTTTTTGTGTGAAACAATTCAGATTTATATATCAGAAGAGTTGATGTGCTGTTAGGTTCTAATGGACTCCAGGATCATTCAGTACAGTTTAATAATGACTCTATTGTACATATTTCTGATTCTATCAGTGACATTCATCACAGTCTTTGTTCAAATGTATATTATCTGTGGTTTGTCGAATTCGGAGTCTTGATTAGGGATGTGCACGAATGTTCGAATATTCGATCCGCAATAACTTTTCTAAAATTAAAATTGCTATTCCAATATTCGTATTTATCATAGGATAAAACTGCGTCACAATAGTGTAGGCGAAGACCTTCGTGTTTGTTGTCACGTCTTTTTTAACGCTTCTTCACTTCATGTGTAATGATTTTACAATATACAAAAAATTAAAATAATTTGTATGTGTTCGTTAATCCTTGTTCACTCCGATCACAAACTAGTTTAAATATTTTAAGTTTGCACACCAAATGCCCAGATCGCGTTTTATGCTCGGCTCACATCACCATATTCAAATGTTTCAAAACTGGTAGCCACTGAATTCGTTTAAATCACTTGCACTAGTTATAGAAAAACCAACGTAAAATTAAATGAGTAACAATAATTTTAATACCTATGTATAAATGTATAGGATAATGCAATGTAAGGCGCTTTGGACAAAAGCGTCTGCCAAATGCCTAAATGTTAATGTAAATAATTAATTTGTTACCGTAACTTTGCGGTTTTTCTGTATGTATATTCGTTCGTTGAAAATATATTAAGTAATGCTAATTTTCAATTCAATTTTAATTATATATCGCTTTTCAGGTGTTCAAAAGTCCTGAGTTTTGAGATCTTAGAGAGCGGTGATGGGTTGTAGTGTGATAGAAGCTCTGTTAGGTAGGTAGATGCTAAACCCTTTAAGGCTTTATAAGTGATTTAAAGAACTTTAAAGTCAATACGATACTTAATGTGTATCCAGTGAAGGGTTGATAACATTGGGGTTATGTGATGGTATTTTCTGAACTAACTGTAGTTTGTTTATTGATGATGCAGGACAAACATTACAGTAGTCAAGTCTTGAGGTCATAAATGCATGAATAAGCTTCTCCGCATCAGCAACACACAGAATATTTCATCATTTAGCAACATTTCTAAGGTGGAAAAAGGCTGTTTTTGTGACATTTGAGATGTGATTTTAAATGACAGGTTTCTGTCTAACATAACGCCTAGATCTTTTACTGTATTTGTTGGAGTAACAGTACATCCTTCAACTTAATCCGAAATATTCGTTTTAAGAAACTTGAAACATGAAAATGTACATTTCACTGCAACTAATGTTAATGAATTTGGCCTTAACTTAGCCTGGCACCCTTTTCCATCCCTAAAAGACATAATTTTCTTCTAAGAAGTTCAAATGGTCTTTGCCTTCAGTTTACAGCCTGTTAATAAATTCGCACGGATGCTTTTTGTTTTAAAACGCGCTGTGATTCCTACCAGTTGAAATAAACCGGTTTCTGTTATTTATTGATGCCATGCGGAGTTAAAAAAGGCAAAGACCGCGAACGAAATCAGCATAACCAAACAAGCTTTGGCTCCGTCTCTTTTAGGATCTTAACAGTTGGCATCGAGGTATCAAGCCCATTTACTTTATTTATTTCCAACATTATAAACAGTTACGTCAGATCTGAGGTTTTTAGCAGCACGTTTGCTCCTCTGTCGGATTGTTGAACAGACTTTACAAAACACATATATGCTTGTTTTTCTTATCCAGGACATTTCAAGCAAGATAAACTTATATCAGAGACTGTCAATATTGCTTCGTTTTGTTTCGTATATGTATGAAACATATATATATAAAACATATGTGTTTTCTTTTTGTATGCCTACCGTGTAAAAAGTTTAAATGCAGTTCTTTTTATTTTCCCTTTTTTCAACATGAAAAAGCCTATATACACGATACATATTTAATGATTATTACATTAAGACATGTTTAGAGATCTTTACTTAAAGAAAATGTTGTTTCATGAGGAATAACGATGCTTCTCCTATAAATAAAAGTAAAATATATGGAAACACAAAAGAAGATATTTTGAAGAATGTTATTAACATGACCCGTTCACTTGCCTTGGTTTTGTGTCCCAAAAAAGTGAATGGAACCCTGTGCTGTTCGGTTACCAACTTTCTTCAACATATCTTCGTTTGTGTTCTGCAGAAAAAATAAAGTCATAAAGGTTTGAAATGACAAGAGGGCGAGTATGAATGTTTTCGGGTGAACTGTCCCTTTAAATGTGGATGTGGAAGAGCTAATGTCTCTCTTCTCTTATTTTGTAACTTCAGTACTGCGTCAGGATTCAAGGTCTGGCCCAACTGTCCCGGAATTGCCTTCTTATGCGTCTGCAAAAGAACATAATGACTTAACGTGTAACTACAGCGCAGACAATTATTCCCTGTAATAGAAATACAAGAAATGAATAATTAACTACAGGCCTGTGGTGGGTATCACAGCGTCACGCATCAATATGCCCATATATGGCAATATTTAATAGCCAATCAGCAGAAGGACGCGTATATGGCAAACAACTATAAAAATATCTGCTGATAGTTTGACTGCAGTGCAGAAATGCAGCCCGGGTGCTGTTGTGATCAAATGGAAATATTTTAAATTAAGGTTCTAATATTGTAATATTTTAAGATTTAAATTACCATATGGAGGTTTGTCATTCTAAGTAGAAACCAAAATACACAATATATTTCGATATATTCACCAGTGTCTCACATATATGTGGATATATTACATTTCCCTATGGGGTCAAACTATTTTGTAGATTTATTGGTACTGTATATCACCATCAACCAGAGAAAACGTTTTTAAATGAATGTGGTAGGAATCTCTTACCAGTTTACTTTCTTGCCTAACTTTTGTTAAGTCTCCAGTCCAGCAGGAGTCGCTCTGCAGCTCTTCAGTCCGCCGATAAACACACTAAAGAAAGAAAGAAAGACAAACATCGAGCGCTGCGTGTTTACATCACTTTGATTTTCTCTCTTTAGTGTTTTCATGAGTGTAAACAGAGTGTTGTGTGTGTTTGTGTTTATGTTTGTGTTTAGGTGTTGACGATGACGTCACAGGCGGATGCGATGTGCTCCAGACACACACAGGACTCAGAACTCAGCCTCATATTAGACTGTTATACCGACACAAATCACACCTTGAATCAGGATGAATCTACTGATCAAACCTCCACAGAGTCTCTGGATTCTGTCTGTAACGCTGGAGAACAGCAGATCCTGAACACCAGACCACTGAACATGTGTTTTAAACCGCTGGAGATCAAAACAGAACCCATGGATAAGGAAGAACACACTGGCGAACATGAAATTCATGGTGGTTTTGTTCCTTCAGTCAAACTGGAGAACGTCGGGAACCTGGAGATAAAAACCGAACCCAATGCAGAGGAACAAACGGAGGAAAACAGCGGGAACATGATGGAGATCAAAACAGAACCCAAATCAGAGGAAGAGCAGACTTGTGAAGACAGCGGGAACATGATGGATATAGAACCCACAGCAGAGGAGCTTTACACTGATGAAGATGAGAATCACGATGATGATGATGATGATGATGGCGACTACGATGGTTATGATTTTACTCCTCCAGGTATGTTTCTTTTCTTGTCTTTTTAAAATATTCATGCTAGTCTCGTTGGGCATGGGGATTTATTTTTAGATTTTATAAGTAGTATCTTAAATTTTGACTTATAATATAAAGATGTATCTCAATAATGACCCTGATAGCACACAAACATCTGGAAGACATATATTTCAGGGCAGTACGTTAGCTTTTATTTGCACAAAGCACCGGTGCTAGAGGTTTAAAGTTTGCTAGCAAAAGTCTGCTATCATCTTTAAAGTCCCCTTGAACAGAAGTTGCGATCGTTTCTACTTCCGAGTTTTGACACATTTCCGAGTGAAATGGAATTTTTAATGAGTAAAATAGACGGAGTTCTGTATTTTCGAAGCTCCACTATACAGTAGTAAATAGAAATACATTGTACCAACTGTTCACCAGTTCCATATTATTTAAAGATTTTGTCCACGACAGGGAAACATTACAAAATCAAATTATTATTAGAAAGTTTTTTTGTCACGTGTCATCTCGTGTGGACACTGCAAAACGAATGCAAAGGCACTGGATGGCAGGGCATTTTTCAATATTATATTATTCTGTTATTATTCGAGTGGCACCATTTCATAACAAGTTTACAAATAGGCTATAGGTTATCCTATTACAAGCCTACATTATCCTTTGTTATTAGTAGAAATATGCTATGCGAATTTGTAAAAAATACAGAAAAACAGGAATTAGGCTCACACAGAGCAAATGAATAACCTGTTAATAAGCAGACTGCCCAGAGCACAATAATATAAAGAACAATAGCTTCATAAGCATTTGAGTGAGTTTATCATCATATTTATATTTAGCACGTTTTTAGGAAACGATCTGTACACCAGGTTTATTTCTAAGCATGTAAATTTAGATCTGTAATATTTCTCTGTTGTATATAATAATTAAACCCTGTTTAATAGCTGTGAAAAGGGAGCTGGGTAGTATTTCATAATAACGGGTTCAACATTATTATGAGATACAAAGTAGGGGTTGCACGGACTTGTCAACATAGTCTAGACGCGGGTCATGTGATTTTGTCACTGTATCTTTAAGAAGAGGTTGTACCAAGAGAGGTAAATATTAAGTGTTTGCGCTGGCATTTTGTCGGAATGTGGCGCTGGATTACGTCACATGTTAATTAACATATCTGTGACGTCATTACATCATTTTTTAACTCTTTCCCCACCATTGACGAGACATCTCGTAGACAACGCGTCCCCGTCAAAGACGAGTTATTATGGCAATTCCTGTTCTAGCTGTAGCATGGTAAGGAAAGCCCTTGTACATGCCCAGAATGAGTTACGGGACTTCCGGGTGCGAAATGCAATGATGATTCACATAAACAGAACTTCAGGAGGATCAGTGAGGTAGATGACTTTCCAGACACTTCTTATCGTGTCGTGGATAGACTGATAAACCGTCGATCAGTGCGAAAAGACGAAGTTCACCTGAGTTTTTATGTGTGGCCACTGAGTTCTTCGGACACCTCGTGGAGAGATTCAAGGCAAAGGTCTCCAACGTGCCAGAGAGAAGAGAGGTAAGACAGACAAGGAAATTGACAAAAAGTGTCTCCTCCTTGTACACATTTGGTGTACATATAGTGTGTATATACATATAGTGATAAATGTTTGTGTATGTGTCTGTTCTGTTTATTGAATTCAATATAAATTATTCATATTTACAGGAAGACAGCAACAAGACAGAGGACAGACACGTGAAGCACATCAACATGGTCCTGCTGATGACCAGACATGGGCCGCTGTGAACCATCATGAACCAGCTGAAGATCCTGAACCTGCTAGTCATGAGTGGCATGAAATGAACTGGCAGCCAAAAAACCTTACCTTCACTGAAAACCCTGGGCCTGTCGGGGATGCGGCTGCTCTTGATTCAATAGAACCTAAAGACTTTATTGAACTGTTCATTTCTGATGTTCTGATTCAAAACATTGTTGATCAGACCAACCTGTATGCAGATCAGTGTATTCGGGTTACGGATGGTATTTCACAACATGCTAGAATTCATGCATGGAAGCCGGTCACAGGTTCAGAAATGAAAACCTTCCTGGGGCTGTTTTTTCTCACAGGTATCATTCATAAGCCCGAACTTGATATGTACTGGTCAACGGATGAAATGTTAGCTACCCCCTACTTCAGCAAGGTCATGTCTCGCAACAGGTTTGAAATCATATGGAGATTTCTTCACTTCAATGATAACACAGCAAGGCCAGCCAATGACACTGACAGGCTGTACAAAGTCCGCCCTGTCTTAGATTACCTTGTGGCCAAATTCCGTGAAATGTATCAGCCTAACACAAACATCTGCATTGATGAAGGTATGCTTCTTTGGCATAGCCGCCTAGCTTTCAGTGTGAACAATCCTAAAAAAAACATCAAATATGGAATAAAATCCTACATCTTGTGCGATTCCGAAACAGGGTACTGTTTCAACATGAAGCCCTATTGTGAAGAAAGTGCTCTCCTGAAAGACACAGTTGTCTCTCTTCTCGATCGCCTAGCAGGTCATGGCTACAGATTATTTATGGATACGTTTTCCAACTCCGTGCCACTGTGTAAGCACCTACTTGATTTGAAAACCCATGTCTGTGGTACAATAAGGAAAAACAGAGGGGAACCACCAGTCATTCGTGATCTCAGAAATGCTGACCTTAGGATTGGGGAAACAGTCATGCGTCACAGTGAAAATGTGATGGTCTTGGCATGGCGAGACAAACAAACAGCCAAAATGGTCACAACATGCCATGAGAACAACATGGAAGAAGTTGAGGTATGGCAGAAAGGCCACAAAGACAAAATTACAAAGCAAAAACCAGCATGCATTATGGAATACAATAATGCAATGAAAGGAGTTGACAAATTGGATCAAAATATTGGGTACTACCCATTTGTACGGAAGTCACAGAAGCAGACAATGAAATGTGTCACGTATCTTTTGCAGATCAGTTTGTTCAATGCTTTTGTGATTTACAAAGCAAAAAACCCACAAGGTAATTGTAAAACTCTCCTCTCTTTCATCCAGAGTGTTGTAAAATCATGGACCAGCCAAGAACAGGCTGGTGGTGTGGAAGAAAGAGATGACCCTCCAACTAAAAACACTCCTAGAGCACCATACAACACTGACCCTAAAAATAGGGTCAATGACCTTTTTGCCGTCCATGCACTTGTTCCTATTGCTTCCACTTCCAAAAAGAAACACCCGACGAGAAGATGCAGGGTTTGTACCCGTAAGGGTTTGCGACGCGAGACCTCGTTCTACTGCAAAGGTTGTTGCGTCCCCTTACATTCTGGGAATTGCTACACAGTTTACCACACAAAGATACAATACACTGCCTAAATTTCATTTACTGGTATTTCTTTTCTATGTATATTTCTTTTCAATGGTTTTACTTATGAAATATTTTTTTGTGGTAAATGCACTTTTTTATAAAAATCTTTTTTTTTTTAAATGTTGGATTTTTGATGAAACCTACTTAAATCTCAGTGGTGATAAAACATGAAGAAAGAATAAAATCTGTTTTTTTAAGCAGAGGCTTGGTTCTTTATTTTGTCATATAATATGTTCAAATACTCATTGCAGACGTTCTCATTTACATCGTCTGACCAAATCAACCACCACAAATGTCTTAAAGAGCGGCAGTTTTAGTTATATTCTAACCATATTGTAACCATGTGCTTACAGACAAACTGTGTTCATGTTTATGTATCCAAACACTAGATAACTGGCAGGTTTTGGAAACACAGTTTTGCCCTGTTTAATTCACGTGTTGGTGGGCGTACGGTGAACTGAATGTGCCGTTTCTCTCTGCCACTCACCGGATAGAATGACGCTGAGAGAGAAAGGACTGATGACTGTTTCCCACTGAATAAAAGCTAAAGTTAATCCAAAAGACGCTTGGTTTGGTGTTATGCTTCTTTTTAATGTGCTAAATCTTGTAAAAGAGTTGATCACTTGGCAAAACTCTCATTTGATGTGTATGCAAACAAAAGTTAATTTACAGGTAAAATCAATATTAAATTTGGTTTACATCAAGACTTTGACATTTCTAGAACATTTAAAAAAGACTGTGATAATACTGATAGTTGCAAAAAAACATTAGTAGCTATAACAGTGCTTTGAAATTTTCGTTTCAGCTGTTATACTACCGTATCAGTTCGAGCCGGAATCTGATCCTGAAAATGCAGATGACCAAGATGATCCATCAACTTTGCCAGCGAGACATGAACAGGACATCAAAGAATGGTAAGGTTTTATTTTATTAATTCGTTAACACATATAAATTTAGGAAACTGTTTTCATATACAATGTTATAAAGATTTGCATTCAGTGTTGAAATGATCATGAATTATAATAAAAACATACTGGTGTTCTCTTACCGTTTAGGTGCAAATGTGAAAACTGTAATAAAATGCCCACTGAAGTTGAAAATGTATGCTGCTTGGAAATACAAAAGGTATTATAAATCATTACTTTGTGTCTATATGTATGAGGAAGTATGTGTGTAATACATACAGTAAATACCACACAAGCTTTTACACTCTTAAATACATTATAAGTAGATATTGCCTTGTCTTCCACAGGTTTTGAGACGAATGAATCAAGTGTCAGATCCTCTAAAATGTGTGACGCATCACCCAGGCTTCCAAACAATCTGTTTAAATCCTTACACCCTCCAGAACATTAATAATATTTACATGGCTGATTTTGGACCTGTGAGGCGTAGAACAGAGACAGAGTAGGTTTTTTGTGTGATCTAATTTCTTGACTTTATAAATCAAAATGAATAACATGAAGATTTTTCTTCAGAATATTTATTTGTTTAAATAAGTCATACTTTTTTCAGTAAAGTCAAAAATGTAATAATATTTACGGTCTTTACAGGCGGTACAGATTTATCGCCCATCAAAGCTTCGTAAGCTGGTGCTGGGGCTTTATAGGTTCAGTGGTCAGAGTCGTTCTCCCGTCGTGCGTTGTGCGTCGGATTCAACAGGAGTTCCCTGATCTGGATGGGCAGTTTGTAGGCTTCCGACCGCCCCTTGACTGAAGCGTGACACGTGCCGACCAACAACTTCATCCTATTAAACTGAGAGGACAGGGGGGCAGGAATGGGAATTTGTTTTAAACACCTTGTTAAAGATGAGCTTTGAGTTCCTCATATAAAAAGTCTGTAAATATAGGGTACATATGGATATTGTAGAAAATATATAACTGTTTCGAGTATGTTGGTTGTGGATCAACAATCACATGCATCACTACATTGTACACAATTGTATTTGTAAGGGCATGACAATAAACAATTTTTTCTAACATACCACCTTGTAGCTTGACCTGAAGTCCTTTGCTGCAACGTGCAACATGCACTAATATAAGAAGGTCAATCTTCATCTCCTCCTCTGTTATCTCTTGTATACTGACAGGTGGATGAACAGAACAAAGAAACATCACTTTGGTTTAAATCCTTGAACATGAAGCTTTGTAATCAGCATGTTGTTTTATATCTGACACTGGACATGAAACACCAAAAACACTCTAGGGTGACGCATCGTATTTAATCACAAGAGAAAAGTAACATCATTTTTATTAACTGATTTACTGTAAACAACAAGTAGCATCATCACTGTAAATAAGCGCAAATGCGCAAAACACAACAACCCAAAATCCCAGCAAACAAACAACCCTGACAGCACACAATCTAGAAGACGTCCATTTGATGTCTGTATTTGCATCTGAAAGAGATATTTTCTGATTGTTTGCTCATCTGCTCTACATCTCTGAGACGTCAGATGTCATATAGACCTCTAGAAGACGTCTGTAAGATGTTTATGATTTGGAATGGATGTAAAACTGCTCTTTCGGAGATCTTCATCGGATCACAAAAACAAAGGAATTTACTACGAGCACATTTATTTCAGGTTATAGACTTTCAGGTTATAAAACAGAAAAAGACGCTAAGATTCCAGTGCAGTTTGTTCTTCAACATGTTTCTTCTGATGAGAATTAAAACTTCCTAAATAAGTGAATCTCTCACTGCAGATGGAGCATTGATAAGGTTTCTCTCCAGTGTGAACTCTCTCATGGGTTTTCAGGACATCTGATCGAGCAAACGTCTTGTCACACTGAGAACATTTATAAGATCTTTCTCCTGTATGAGTTCTCTGGTGTTTTGTAAAAATGTTCTGACGATTAAAACTCTTTCCACAAACACTGCAGTGATAAGGTTTCTCTCCAGTGTGAATTCTCTTATGAAAAATAAAAGAACTTGGATTAGAAAATCTCTTTCCACAGTGAGAGCAGAGGTAAGGTTTCTCTCCAGTGTGAGTTCTCTCATGAGTTATCAGCTGAGATTTCTGACGGAAACTTTTATCACAGTGTGAACACTGATAGAGTTTCTCCTCAGAGTGTGTTCTCTGGTGTGACTTTAAAGATCCTGATTCCCTAAAGGTTTTTCCACATTCACTGCACTGATACGGTCTCTCATTGGTGTGTAAACGCATGTGTTTCGTCAGATGAGGTTTGTGGTTGAATCTCTTGTCACAGTGAGGACACGCGTACGGTTTTTCTCCCGTGTGAATTCTCTTATGAGCAACAAGATTTGCTTTGGTACTGAAATATTTGTCACATTCACTGCAGTGGAAAGACTTTTCTCCAGTGTGTGTCTTCATGTGAACTTTCATATTAGAAGAGGAGAGAAAACTCTTCCCACACACCTCACACTGATGCTTGTCTCTGTGCTGTTGTGAATGAAGCCTCTTCTCTTGTAAGGTAGGAAAGCTGATGTCACATCTCCTGCAGGTGAAGAGTTTCTGTTCTGTGTGTTTTCTCTCATGTGTCTCTAAACGTCTCTGTGAACTGAATGTCTTTCCACAGGTGATGCAGGAAAGAGTTTGTGCTGTCAGTCGCTGTTTTGATGTAGAGGCCGTTTCTCCATCACAACATGAATCACCGCTCTCATCTGAAACAAACACAACAGTGTTAAGAAGAAGCTCCAGCACATCTGACACTACATCAGTGTTGACTGAGGATGAGAAACAAGAGATTGAAATATTGTGATCAGACAACAGATGAAACAAACCTGAAGGAATAAAATCATCATCATCATCATGATTCTCATCTTCTTCATCAGTGTGATCTTCTTCTTCTTCTTCTGTGGTTTGTGTTTTGATGTCCATCAGTTTCCTGCAGTCCATCAGTCTGACAGAACACATGTTCAGTGGTCTGGTGTTCAGGATCTGCTGTTCTCCAGCGTTACAGACAGAATCCAGAGACTCTGTGGAGGTTTGATCAGTAGATTCATCCTGATTCAAGGTGTGATTACTGTCACACACAGTGTCCTGAGCGTCTGTGGGGTTTGTGTCAGTATAACAGAGTAAAGTGAGGCTGAGCTCGGAGTCCTGTGTGTGTCTGGAATTCTGTTCAGAGAGGAAATATATTGACATAAAGCTCTAAAGTGTCACAGTGACATTAAAGTAGAAACATTTAAAAACAGTCAATGATGTTGAATGTGTCCAAACCTCTGTGTTGAGTTCATGTCCTCTTGTCCTCAGCTTTTCCTCCAGTAACTTCACCTCTTTCTTCAGCTGACAGATTTCTGTGATGAAATCATCAATATCCAGCATGGACACATCAGTTCCTACTGATTTACAGCACATCTGTGACGTCATCGTCAACATCTACACACACACAACACTCTGTTTACACTCATGAAAACACTAAAGAGAGAAAATCAAAGTGATGTAAACACGCAGCGCTCGATGTTTGTCTTTCTTTCTTTCTTTAGTGTGTTTATCGGCGGACTGAAGAGCTGCAGAGCGACTCCTGCTGGACTGGAGACTCATCACTTGTGTCATATGACGATCATGTTATATTTCTCAAACATTATTTCATATGTAACTTGATGGTTTTTATATTTGTATAAATAGGGTTACGTCACTCGACTCGATATCGCATCCGTGTGGTCACGTGGTTTATGGAGCTCTGGATAGTTCCAAACAAATCATTTTAGCGGGACAGACAAAAGCAACTATGTTTTCATTAATTTAGCTCAATATATTAGCACTTTGTCTACACTTAAAACACATACTACGTTGACTTTATTCATATAACTCGTTAAATAATTCAGTTATTTCACCAACTACACAGCAAATGGAACTATTGTCCGCTCCATGACACGAGTTACTTCCGCATTCCATTCATCGTTTCTGCGACTTTATTTCTCTTTTTTTTTTGAAATTATCAAGATTTACAAACAAACATGGCTGCATAACATCCGTTTCTTCAAATACAGAAAAGACAAAGCCTGAGGGAGCAGCTCTTAATACAAACAGGAATTATATATGCAGGTTTAGGACAAAAAACCCCGAAAAAAGATGATTTATAAAAGGAAGAATTATATAAATAAAATAAATACAAAATTAAGAAAATGAGGGGATAATTCCGTTATTGTTCAGCTATGAACCTCAGTTGGGAGTATTTTAGGGTCTTTAACTCTCAATGGCTGTGGAGGAAAGTGCACGAGACGACTAAATACACTATTTGTTGTATTTTCACACTTAAGATTGATCTTGACATCATTTCACACCATATAATACAATATTTAAAAAAAGAATAATAAAATGATATAGGGGACAAGTGTGAGTTTATATGGGATTTATTAAAGACGTTATTTGAAGAAGCGTCCACATGTGTTTACTGGTGATTGTGAATCATTGAGTCGCTCTGCAGTTCTTTAGTTTGCTGATAAAAGAAAGAACATAAAGTCATATTTGATTCGTTTTTGGAAAGAGACGCGACAAATTAATATATTATAATTATATGTTATAATCCCGTCGTATGCCAATCTTTGTCTCACACTCCAGTCCGATAGGTGGCGGTTATTCAGCTAAACAGTAAGTTTCCTCCGCCATTAAAAAGAAGAAGAACAACATCGAGCGCTGCGTGTTTACGTCACTTTGATTTTCTCTCTTTAGTGTTTTATTGACAATAGATGAAAAATTCTCTCTCTTTCACACTTTCAGAACAAACGAGAAGAAAAGTAAGAATATCGTGTTTAAATCTGATTTGTGATCAAGTGACCGATGTGTGTAAATGTTGTCTATCAACTGATAATATAACTGCTCAGTGACGACACAACAAATGAAACTAATCTCAAAACAAACATGAGTTTTAATATTGTGGAAGAAAACAAAAGTTACAAACTGTCCAGTTGTGTGTAGATTCAGCCGCTGTCATTTATAATCACAATACAAACATTATTCTGTGTGTGTGTGTGTAGATGTTGACGATGACGTCACAGATGTGCTGTAAATCAGTAGGAACTGATGTGTCCATGCTGGATATTGATGATTTCATCACAGAAATCTGTCAGCTGAAGAAAGAGGTGAAGTTACTGGAGGAAAAGCTGAGGACAAGAGGACATGAACTCAACACAGAGGTTTGGACACATTCAACATCATTGACTGTTTTTAAATGTTTCTACTTTAATGTCACTGTGACACTTTAGAGCTTTATGTCAATATATTTCCTCTCTGAACAGAAATCCAGACACACACAGGACTCCGAGCTCAGCCTCACTTTACTCTGTTATACTGACACAAACCCCACAGACGCTCAGGACACTGTGTGTGACAGTAATCACACCTTGAATCAGGATGAATCTACTGATCAAACCTCCACAGAGTCTCTGGATTCTGTCTGTAACGCTGGAGAACAGCAGATCCTGAACACCAGACCACTGAACATGTGTTCTGTCAGACTGATGGACTGCAGGAAACTGATGGACATCAAAACACAAACCACAGAAGAAGAAGAAGAAGAACATCACACTGATGAAGAAGATGAGAATCATGATGATGATGATGATTTTATTCCTTCAGGTTTGTTTCATCTGTTGTCTGATCACAATACTTCAATCTCTTGTTTCTCATCCTCAGTCAACACTGATGTAGTGTCAGATGTGCTGGAGCTTCTTCTTAACACTGTTGTGTTTGTTTCAGATGAGAGCGGTGATTCATGTTGTGATGGAGAAACGGCCTCTACATCAAAACAGCGACTGACAGCACAAACTCTTTCCTGCATCACCTGTGGAAAGACATTCAGTTCACAGAGACGTTTAGAGACACATGAGAGAAAACACACAGAACAGAAACTCTTCACCTGCAGGAGATGTGACATCAGCTTTCCTACCTTACAAGAGAAGAGACGTCATTCACAAGAGCACAGAGACAAGAAACACTTTCACTGTCAGCAGTGTGGGAGACCTTGTGTCTCCGCTTCTAGTCTGAAAGCCCACATGAAGACACACAGAGATGAAAAGTCTTTCCACTGCAGTGAATGTGACAAATATTTCAGAAACAAAGGAAATCTTGTTGTTCATCAGAGAATTCACACTGGAGAAAAACCGTACGCGTGTCCTCACTGTGACAAGAGATTCAACCACAAACCTCATCTGACGAATCATTTGCGTTTACACACAGATGAGAGACCGTATCAGTGCAGTGAATGTGGAAAAACTTTTAGGCATTTAGATTGTCTAAAGTCACACCAAAAATCTCACTCTGATGAGAAACTCTATCAGTGTTCACACTGTGATAAACGTTTCCGTCAGAAATCTCAGCTGATAACTCATGAGAGAACTCACACTGGAGAGAAACCTTACCTCTGCTCTCACTGTGGAAAGAGATTTTCTCGGCCAAGTTCTTTTATTTTTCATAAGAGAATTCACACTGGAGAGAAACCTTATCACTGCAGTGTTTGTGGAAAGAGTTTTAATCGTCATTACAATTTTACAAAACATCAGAGAATTCATTCTGGTGAAAGACCTTATAAATGTTCTCAGTGTGACAAGACGTTTGCTCGACCAGATGTCCTGAAAACCCATGAGAGAGTTCACACTGGAGAGAAACCTTATCACTGCTCCATCTGCAGTGAGAGATTCACTTATTTAGGAAGTTTTAATTCTCATCAGAAGAAACATGCTGAAGAACAAACTGCACTGGAATCTTAGTGTCTTTTTCTGTTTTTATAAACCGAGTCTATAACCTGAAATAAATGTGCTCGTAGTAAATTCCTTTGTTTTTGTGATCCGATGATGTAGAGCAGATGAGCAAACAATCAGAAAATATCTCTTGCAGATGCAAATACAGACATCAAATGGACGTCTTCTAGATTGTGTGCTGTCAGGGTTGTTTGTTTGCTGGGATTTTGGGTTGTTGTGTTTTGCGCATTTGCGCTTATCTCTCTGTCACTTTTATTATTACTCCTGATATTTTATTCATGATTATAAATGTATAAAAAATAATACATTAGAATCCTTTTGCTTCATATTCTTGTATACTAACTTACCCAAGCACAGGGAAGTCTTTATGACGTAGAAATGGAAAACATGCTGTGTAAAAACGTCTTAAAGAAATCTTCTATAGGGTCTATATGACAGCAGACATATCTGAGACGTATTGCAGATGAGCAAACTATGGCTTACAGATGTAAATGCAGACTTCAAATAGACGTCTGTCGATGTTTGTTATGCATGTATGTTTTTGCATTAGTAAATCATCACATTGTTTATCTTAGCAGCATGAGTAAACATTTATTTAAACTTGAAATTAGGGGGTGGGTGGAATGACCAAAAATATTTTTTGTTTTATCTCACGGTAACGATCTCCAATTTTTATTCTATATCTTATACCAAATTTTCTTGGATTTATTTAATTTATTTATTACAATTCATTTGAATGCTCACCACAGGTAAAATGAAGGCAAGTTATGAGATTGTACTAAACATATCAAATTAATTCCTGATAATCAAATGTATTGTTTATTTATATTTATCTTCTGGCAATATCATATGTATACAGTCGGAAGAAATATAACAAGTATAACAATGAAGTTTGAATATATGCAGAAACAATGAGAGTACAGTATATGACTGATGGTCATGGGGTCTGTACTGTAGGTTCTCTCTATCTCTACTGCATCTACTGCACTGTAACCTTATTAACTGCATTAACTCATCCACTGCACTGTAACTTCAACAACTGCATTATCTCAACTTTAATAGCTAATGTCTATAATTTATGCACACTTAAGTCACTTGCACTATTGTTTATTATCTGTTCACAGCCACCTGTACATTAATGTTCATAGTAAATAGTCATCTGTATATATTGTTCATAGTACATACCTACTGTCATATTTTCATAGAACATACCTACTGTAAAATATTTTCATAGTCCACGCCCACTGTATAATATTTTATCAATATTGTATTCTGTATTTATTCTAACTGCATATCCTGCACTTCTGGTTAGACCTAAACTATATTTCGTTACACTGTACTTGTATATGTGTAATGACAATAAAGTTGAATCTAATCTATTAGATGCGCACTTTCAGTGTGTTGTGTCTTTAGGTTTTCCACTTCTCCTGATAAACCTCCATATGCGTTTACCTGCATTCCCTGATTTGGTCTGCTGTCCGATGTTCTTTAGACATCGAGATGTTTGTAAGATCTTTGATTTACAATGGATGTACAACAGCTCTTTCTAAGATGTTTTCCAGGTCTTTAGCAGACATCTTACAGACGTATCTTTGCTAGCTGAGTTTGATCTGTCATATAAAATATTCCTATTTCTGCCAGAATCCGCTGTTTCATATGCAGTACATACTCGACAAACATGTTCTACCATTCCATTTATTGAATAAAAATCACACCTGTATTATGTTTAACTGGGACTTTGTCTCAGCCCAGAAAGGCTTCTGCCCTATGAATGTTTTAAATTATTGCTTTTTAAAAGAAATTAAAAAGATTCTTTAGATTCTTCATTGACACATACAATGTTTCATTGCCATTGCATCATAAAAGTCATTCATTTCAAAGTCAAATGTTTTCACTGTACTTGTGGTACCCTGTGGTCACCAGGATTTACAACACACCTGAAACCCTTTTTAAGAGATTACTTTGTCAAAGAAATATATACAATTCCTGTTTTACAGATTTGCCATATCTATATAATAACTAATGTCCATTAAAAGTCTTGTAACACTGGATAGGTCAGAGTGTTGAATAAACTGCTTTTGTTTAGAAAACTCTGTATCAGTAAGGGTGACTAATGATTTTAAATATGGAACGTTGTTCCAAGGTTGACTAAATTGATTAATTTGCGTTCATAAAAGATACAAATAAAGACCTGCAGTTGAAGACTCTCACTGACCAATTCAAACCAATTAAAAGAAAATGATTTCAGATAATATACAGTGTTAATGAAACCCCTTAAAACACAAGACACTATGATGATTCCAGTGCAGTTTGTTCTTCAGCATGTTTCTTCTGATGAGTCTGAAGACTTCCTAAATAAGTGAATCTCTCACTGCAGATGGAGCAGTGATAAGGTTTCTCTCCAGTGTGAATTCTCTGATGGGTTTTTAAGCCACTCGACTGATTGAACGTCTTGTCACACTGAGAACATTTGTAAAGTCTTTCTCCTGTATGAATTCTCTTGTGCCTCGAGTAGGTACCGTGTGTAGTGAAACTCTTCCCACAAACACTGCAGTGATAAGGTTTTTCTCCAGTGTGAATTCTCTTATGAATGCTGAAAGTACTTGATTTAGAAAAGCACTTTCCACAGTGAGAGCAGAGGTAAGGTTTCTCTCCAGTGTGAGTTCTCTCATGACGTATCAACAGAGATTTCTGATGGAAACTTTTATCACAGTGTGAACACTTATAGAGTTTCTCCTCAGAGTGTTTCTGTTGGTGTGTCTCCAGACCGTTTAACTGCTTGAAGGTTTTTCCACATTCACTGCACTGATACGGTCTCTCATCGGTGTGTACACGCATGTGTCTGTTTAGATGAGTTTTACGGCCGAATCTCTTGTCACAGTGAGGACACTTGTGTGGTTTTTCTCCCGTGTGAATTCTCTGATGAGCAACAAAACATGCTTTGGTGCTGAAATATTTGTCACATTCACTGCAGTGGAAAGGTTTTTCTCCAGTGTGTGACTTCATGTGAGTTTTCAGACTAGAAGAAGATCTAAAACTCTTCCCACACATCTCACACTGATGCTTCTCTATGTGAATGTTTAAATGACGTTTCTTCTCTTGTAAGGTAGGAAAGCTGATGTCACATCTCCTGCAGGTGAAGAGTTTCTGTTCTGTGTGTTTTCTCTCATGTGTCTCTAAACGTCTCTGTGAACTGAATGTCTTTCCACAGGTGATGCAGGAAAGAGTTTGTGCTGTCAGTCGCTGTTTTGATGTAGAGGCCGTTTCTCCATCACAACATGAATCACCGCTCTCATCTGAAACAAACACAAGAATTATGAGTTTTACGGTATTTACACAAACTGTAAACAAAGAAAACAACACCATGAAATTTAATTCACTGCACCAAAGCACTGTTAGTTTCTCCAGATAAACTATTTAAAGTCCCTGTGAACTGGGTGAAGTTGCGATTGTTTTTACTTTCCTATTTAACTCAATTAAAAGGGCACACTATTTATAAAGCATAAACAAGTTTGTTTTCTGAGTGGTGTAAAACCCCCCTAACCTAAATTCATGACTGTGAAATATTGCGCAATAAATACATCTGAATGCATTTATACAGCTGAAATACAACTTACCCGAAGGAATAACATCATCATCATCACTCTCTTCTTCATCTGCTGTGGGTTCTTTTTTTATCTCCAGTTTGACTGAAGGAGTAAAATCATGATGATTCTCTTCTTCTTCATCAGTCCTATCTTCTTCTGCTTTGGGTTCTGTTTTTATCTTCAGGTTCTCACCGTTCTCCAGTTTGACTGAAGGAATAAAATCATCTTCATCCGTCTGATCTTCTTCTGCTGTGGGTTCTGTTTTTATCTCCAGTTTGACTGAAGGAACAAAATCCTCATGATTCTCTTCTTCATCAGTCTGTTCTTCCTTCACTATGAGTTCAGTTTTGATCTCCATCAGTTTCCTGCAGTCCATCGGTTTCCCTTTACACACACAACACTCTGTTTACACTCATGAAAACACTAAAGAGAGAAAATCAAAGTGATGTAAACACGCAGCGCTCGATGTTTGTCTTTCTTTCTTTCTTTAGTGTGTTTATCGGCGGACTGAAGAGCTGCAGAGCGACTCCTGCTGGACTGGAGGCTCAATACACACTAAGTCTGCTCAGGCTACATAGTTGAACCGTTCACGGCGAGTCTGTGTTTATGTGGTTGCCAATCCAAAATAATAGAGTTGTTACATGAACATGGATGATTTTGGTTACATGTGGAATAAAGTATTTTTATCGACTGCAAATCTTCAGTTTCCTCCAAACTCCATTTTGCGATTCATTGCTGTATCAAGTCTATTAACCTTACCGTGTTTCTATCTGAGGTCAGTAGTTTTGTCAAAGACGCTTTGTGTCGTTTTTAATTAAAATCTGATAATACTAGTTAATTTTAAATGTAGTAATTTATTAGTATGGGTCTATATAGGCTAATATACGTTTCCATGTAATCTAAATTAGTAAAATAATCCCTTCAATGGCGTTTACAGAAGCCAATAAGGAACATAACACGTATGTCTAACTAGACTATATAATTTACATGAAGAAATAACTACAAAGTCAGGGGAAACATTACAGTATTTCAAACTGACTTGACAGAACGCATAGTAGTGAATTGAGACCAAGTAAAACAAAGCTGCGCAAGCGTGGAACAGATAGTGCAGTGTCGTAAATCGTCGCAAAACAAAATCATCATTTGCGCATGAGCGATTTCCACAACGTTGTTGTGCGCATGCGCGAACGGATAGTGTACTGACAATCATCAGAGAACTCATACAGGTGAAAGACCTTATAAATGTTCTCAGTGTGACAAGACGTTTGCTCGATCAGATGTCCTGAAAACCCATGAGAGAGTTCACACTGGAGAGAAACCTTATCACTGCTCCATCTGCAGTGAGAGATTCACTTATTTAGGAAGTTTTAATTCTCATCAGAAGAAACATGTTGAAGAACAAACTGTGCTCACAGTTTATCTGTTGAGTTTATTGTCAGTTTGATTGGGTCAGGTAGGGTCTAACACTGCAAGTTGTTGTTTTTGTAATGATGAATAGAACTAAACTTGTTTTGTGAGTACGTCTGTAAGATGTCTGTTTAAGAGCTGTACATATCTGTCAACCTGTTTTGCAAAATGAAAATCCTCTGACACCTAACAGTCACTTGATATTTAAAAGGCTGATATTCACGCTTATGTACAGTTATGTATGTGATGTTTGCTTGTCTACTGTAAATCGATTCAATTTAGGAACAAAGCAACGTTCTGAAATAACACGTAGAAACAGCTTCAACTGGGACAAGACAACGGAGATGATAGTGGACATTAAGAAAAAGAGAAGAACTCACCAGCCACTGTTTATCCGAGAGCCAGGATGAAGAAGTTTGGCATTCAAAGTATACTTCAATTCATACACGTACACACGCATTACCACATATTGCAATAGCTGCCCATGCCTACAGGGAACAGTATTAGACAGAATGTTTATTATATTGTCTTGAACATTGAAGTGCAGCTTTTTTCCACCCAACTTAACGGAGCAAGGTCAGAACCCATTTAGATATATACAACAGCACGGTTGAAGTGGCTAACTTTCTGTATTAAATGCATTTGTAATCTTAAATCTGCCTTGTGTATTTACACCCTTTAAAATTTCAAGATTTTGTGATTGTAAAGACCATAACATATGATTCTACATCTTATCTATATTGCTCTATAACCTAATAATAGGAATTCATCATTTTAAAGTTAATAGTTATGAAAACATTATCATGCAAAAAGTTGTCACCGAATATGTAAATAACTCAGAACCTGTGAAGACACCTTTTCTGTTTTTAACCTCGTGAATCCTAAACTTTTCACTGTTTAAGTTTAACGTGGCCTGGAGAGCTCACTATTATAACTTCACTAACAATCTATTGTTTTGTAAAATGGTTCATCTTCTATGGTTTGCTGTTCTCTCTTCTACTTTAGTATTCTGTACACATAGTTCTGTGTTTTGTTGGCTCCTAACACAAAATATGTATTTGGAAGTCAGTCTGAAAAAACATGTATGTTACATTCTGAGTATTGTTTAAATAAGTCACTTTTTCTATTCAATGTAACAATAAAAGCAACAGCAAAAAACACAACAACCCAAAACAACAACGTTGGCACAACCTTGACAGCACACGTACATCTGTGAGACGTCTAATTGATGTCTGCCTCTACATCTGACAGCAGACGTCTCGGAGAGATGACCAAACAATAAAAAAAATGTCTTGCAGATGTGTGTTTATTATCACAGTATTCATCTGATAACAAACAACACAAGTTCAGTTCTTTTCATATGTGACAAAAATAAGACCCTACCTGCCCCACACTTGTCACATTTATTTCACAAACATGAGCACAATTATTGCAGGTTATAGACACTGTTGAAAAATATGAAAAATACGTTATGATGATTCCAGTGCAGTTTGTTCTTCAACATGTTTCTTCTGATGAGAATTAAAACTTCCTAAATAAGTGAATCTCTCACTGCAGATGGAGCATTGATAAGGTTTCTCTCCAGTGTGAACTCTCTCATGGGTTTTCAGGACATCTGATCGAGCAAACGTCTTGTCACACTGAGAACATTTATAAGATCTTTCTCCTGTATGAGTTCTCTGGTGTTTTAGTAAGTTATTAGGTTGAGAGAAACTCTTCCCACAAACACTGCAGTGATGAGGTTTTTCTCCAGTGTGAATTCTCTTATGAAAGAAAAAAGAACTTGGCTGAGAAAATCTCTTTCCACAGTGAGAGCAGAGGTAAGGTTTCTCTCCAGTGTGAGTTCTCTCATGAGTCTTTAGATGAGATTTATGGCGGAAACGTTTATCACAGTGTGAACACTGATAGAGTTTCTCATCAGAATGTGTTTTTTGGTGTGACCTTAAAGATCCTGATTCCCTAAAGGTTTTTCCACATTCACTGCACTGATACGGTCTCTCATCGGTGTGTAAACGCAAATGATTCGTCAGATGAGGTTTGTGGTTGAATCTCATGTCACAGTGAGGACACGCGTACGGTTTTTCTCCAGTGTGAATTCTCTTATGAGCAACAAGATTTCCTTTGGTTCTGAAACACTTGTCACATTCACTGCAGTGGAAAGACTTTTCATCTCTGTGTGTCCTCATGTGAGCTTTCAGACTAGAAGAGAAATCAAAACTCTTCCCACACTGCTGACAGTGAAAGTGTTTCTTGTCTCTGTGCTCTTGTGAATGAAGCCTCTTCTCTTGTAAGGTAGGAAAGCTGATGTCACATCTCCTGCAGGTGAAGAGTTTCTGTTCTGTGTGTTTTCTCTCATGTGTCTCTAAACGTCTCTGTGAACTGAATGTCTTTCCACAGGTGATGCAGGAAAGAGTTTGTGCTGTCAGTCGCTGTTTTGATGTAGAGGCCGTTTCTCCATCACAACATGAATCACCGCTCTCATCTGAAACAAACACAACAGTGTTAAGAAGAAGCTCCAGCACATCTGACACTACATCAGTGTTGAACAAGAATGAGAAACTTTTAGTGCATTTACATTTAGTTCTTTTTTTATCCAAAGCGACTTACAAAGAGTTCGGGAAGCAATAAGCGATATGTCTTACAGGAGCAATAGTACAATAGGTGCTAATACAAAGTTACTCCTGTAAGATAAGTAACCTGTTGAGAGAAGAGAGAAGGTTAGTTATTTTTCTCATTTGTCTGTTTAGTATTCGCAGCAGAGATGAGTTTTAAGTAGTGTTTTGAAGGTTGTGAGAGATGTGGTTGACCGGACCACATTAGGAAGAATGTTCCACCAGGAAGGAGTTGTGAAGGAGAATGAGCGGGAAAGAGATTTAGTGCCCTTATGAGAAGGCATTAAAGGGCCGCTCGTTTGCTGAACGCAGGGTTCTTGATGGGGTGTAGGATGTCAGTGCAGATCCAGTGATAGTCCTGTAGGCAAACATCAGTGACTTGAATCTGATCCGGGCTTCAACCGGTAGCCAGTGGAGAGAAATGAAAAGGGGTGTCACATGAGCCCTTTGGGCTGTTGGAAGATGAGGCGTGCTGCTGTGTTCTGAACCAGCTGAAGTGGTTTGATAGCCTTTGCAGGAAGACCAGCAAGGAGAGAGTTGCAGTAGTCCAACCTTGAGATTACAAGCTGTTATGCGAGCTGCTACAGTGGTATCGTCTGGGTGAAACGAGATGTAGATCTGGGTGTCGTCAGCATAACAGTGAAACCGGAAGCCTTGGGCCCATATGATGGGTCCTAAGGATGTCAAGTAGATGGAAAAAAGCAGTGATCAAACCAGTGATCATGTGGTGAGCAGTGGACAGCGAGTCCCTCCATGACACCTTGAATGATCTGCCGGAGAGGTCGGATTAGAACCAGCGGAGAGGAGAGCCTGAGATTCCTAAGGATGACACGATTACTAGCAGTATCTGGTGATTGACTGTGTCAAACGCTGCAGATAGGTCTAGCAGATTCAGGACCGAGGATTTGGATTCCGCCTTGGCTAGCTTCTGTGACTGATAGCTGTGCAGTATCAGTGGAGTGATTTGAAGCCAGACTGCTTGTCATCCAGTAGTTTGTGCTGGGATAGGTAGGAAGACACCTGGTTGAAAACTGCCCTTTCAAGAGTTTTTGCAATAAATGGGAGGAGAGAGACAGGTCTGTAACTGTCGGTTTCATAAGTAGGGGAGTGACTTGGGCCTGTTTGAATGTGGATGGAAAAGTACCGGTGAGCAGGGAGGTGTTGATGTGTGTGAGTGCGGTGGATGTGGCCTGAAGGAGATGGGAGGGGATTCGGTCAAGGGGACTGGTGGTGGGGTGGCGAGAGAGAAGTCGGATGACTTCAGTGTCAGTCAGTGGGGGGAAAGAGGGGAGTTCGATGTTTGAAGAGAGGGGAGTGTGTACAGAGCTCTGTGTTGCTGAGAATTGTTTGCTGATGGATGATGTTTTCTCAGTGAAAAATACAGCAAAGTCCCCAGCAGTCAAAGATGAAGTGGGCAGAGGAGGAGGAGGGGGCAAAGAAGAGAGTGACTGAAGTGATGTAAAACACTTTTTATGACACAGGAACACACATGATAGTGAAAAGACAACAAAAGTACCATACCTGAAGGAATAAAATCATCATCATCATCATGATTCTCATCTTCTTCATCAGTGTGATGTTCTTCTTCTTCTTCTGTGGTTTGTGTTTTGATGTCCATCAGTTTCCTGCAGTCCATCAGTCTGACAGAACACATGTTCAGTGGTCTGGTGTTCAGGATCTGCTGTTCTCCAGCGTTACAGACAGAATCCAGAGACTCTGTGGAGGTTTGATCAGTAGATTCATCCTGATTCAAGGTGTGATTACTGTCACACACAGTGTCCTGAGCGTCTGTGGGGTTTGTGTCAGTATAACAGAGTAAAGTGAGGCTGAGCTCGGAGTCCTGTGTGTGTCTGGATTTCTGTTCAGAGAGGAAATATATTGACATAAAGCTCTAAAGTGTCACAGTGACATTAAAGTAGAAACATTTAAAAACAGTCAATGATGTTGAATGTGTCCAAACCTCTGTGTTGAGTTCATGTCCTCTTGTCCTCAGCTTTTCCTCCAGTAACTTCACCTCTTTCTTCAGCTGACAGATTTCTGTGATGAAATCATCAATATCCAGCATGGACACATCAGTTCCTACTGATTTACAGCACATCTGTGACGTCATCGTCAACATCTACACACACACAACACTCTGTTTACACTCATGAAAACACTAAAGAGAGAAAATCAAAGTGATGTAAACACGCAGCGCTCGATGTTTGTCTTTCTTTCTTTAGTGTGTTTATCGGCGGACTGAAGAGCTGCAGAGCGACTCCTGCTGGACTGGAGAGAGAAACACACTCAACACACATGACGATCATTTCAGACATTCATTGATTATTTTAATGTAGCGGCGCTTTAGTCAATATTAAATGTCCGCGATCTTTAGTCACTTTACAAAACCGCAAAAAATGTAAAGAGCATTATCTATCAGTATAACAATTCTGATTGATTTATCCTAATTCTCTTTCCTTCTCTAACCTCCCTATTCTTAGCTTTGTATACTGTGCTAGGCTTTAATGGACTAGTTTTGATGCACTTATGTATTTTGTTGCCTATGTTGTTATAATTGCTTCCAATGTTTCCTCATCTGTAAGTCGCTTTGGATAAAAGCGTCTGTTAAATGTAAATGTAAATGGTATTTTAATTGAAACTATTAGAATTTCTGTTGTGTTTTCAGCAGGGGCTTTAACGCTATCCACCCCGCTGAAAAAACCCAAAACATCACAGAAATTCTAATGGTTTACATTGGAATACCCTTACAAACCAATAGGTTTTTAGTCAAGTCAACTTCATTTATAGCGCTTTTTATAATTTTCATTGTTACAAAGCAGCTGTACATTGTATCTCAGTGGTAAGAGCATTGTGTTAACAACGCAAGGTTGTGTGTTGGATCTCAAGGGGTTGCAGATACCTTTGTAACATGTATAGGATCATGCTATGTAAGTTGCTTTGGATAAAAGCGTCTGCCAAATGCCTAAATGTAAATGTACATAAAACATATTGACTATAAGCAAAACATTTAAAGCAAACATTTAAGATAAGGGAGAGAGAGAAACACAGGTCAAATATTAAACAGACTATGAATCTAATATTAATTAGGCAAACAGAGCAAAACTGGATACGCAGCGAGGAATCCAAAACCACAATGGAGAAAAAATAACTCCTAATAACCTGCAGCCCTCTGCACAAGCTTGAGAGTGCTTGCACAACTAGGATAAATAAAAAAGAAACTTAGTAATAAGGTAAATTATAGGTTTAAGATTATTATTAATAATCTAATAGCAGTTGAAATGTTGTAGTGAATACGTGTCAAGTCGCCACATCCTTGGTTCCGGTTGATCTAAAGAACTAGTTAGATCCTAACTAATGAAGCATAAACCCTCAGAGGATTTATATCATGGTAGTGTAGTGGATTAAAAAGATGCGTCTTTAGTCTAGATTCAAACTGACAGACGTGTCTGCCTCCTGGACAGTTTAGGACCTAGATAGGAAAATGATCTTGATTAAGGTAATAAGCAAGATTTTAAAGTTAATGGGATGCTTTATATGTAATAAGTGCAAGGTTGAAAGAACCGGGCTAATACGCTTATCCTTTTCTGACATGTTTGAACTCGAGCTACCACATTTTGGACCAGTTGGGAGTTTTTGTAATAAGCCTGCAAGACAAAATTGTGCATTACAGTAATCTAGTCTTGATGTCATGAATGACCTCTCCTCATCTGATTGTGACAGCATGTGACGTAGTTCAGATATATTTCTAAGATGGTAAAAATAGTATTTTGCAGGTATTGGGGACCTGGTTCTCAAATGACAGAGTACTATTGAATAAAACGCAAAGATTCTTTGCTGACGACAAGTGTTTTATGGAACATCCGTCAATAGTCAAGCAGTATTCTTGGTTGTCACGTATGGCGTTTTTCAGTCCAATAAGTAACACTTCTGTTTTGTCCGAGTTCAAGAATAAAAATGTTTTACTCATCCAGTTTTTTATATCGACTATGCTTTCCATTAGTCGATTGAACTGCTGTTTTTCACGAGGCTTCAAGGAAATATAAAGTTGAGTGTCATCAGCATTACAGTGAAAGCTAACTCTGGGTCAATTTATCTCCTAGAGGTAGCATGTATAATGCGAAGAGCATAGGCCCCAAGACTGAGCCCTGTGGTACACCGTAGTGGAGGTGCGATTTGCATGACATCTCATTGTTTATGACTACAGATTGAAAACAGTCGGAATAAATAAGATCTAAACCATTTCAAACCATTATTCACTTAATGCCGACATACTTATCGAGTCTATTTCGAGAAATTAAAACCATTACAAAACATCCCACCAATAGATTATATCAGATACCAGTAGAACCATTACATTTTACATTAAAACCAATAGCAATCCCTTTAAACCCATTAAAACCACTTACTTGCATTTATTCATTTGGCAGACGCTTTGATCCAAAGATCTTACAAGTAGTTTTTTACAGTGGCACATTACTGCAGAGCAATCAGGGGTACGGTGTCTTGCTCAAGGGCCCTTCAGTCATGACTTGCTGACACTGAGATTTATACCAGCAACCTTCTGATCTCAAGCCCAACGCTCTAACCACCAGGCCATGGCTGGTGAACTTTTGTAACTCAGAGAATGACTTCTGTATTCTCCAAAACGAAGAACGTTTGTTTCTATGACACAAACACACAACCAAATGATACCTTTAAAGCAAAGTCTTAATAGTTAAGATGCAATAAGGTTTGAGAGGCCGTGCTTTACTCTGAACATAAAATGCTTAACTTTACTACAGACTGTTATAATCACAAGACGTTAATAATAATAATATTGTATCTAATAAACATACAACATAAAACAGATTCATGTTAATTCCTACATGAGAAAAAACATGCAGTTGAAGAAAAATACTCAAGCAAATTATTCCAGGTTATAGACGTTATGGTGATGTCAGTGCAGTTTGTTCTTCAGCATGTTTCTTCTGATGAATCTTAAAACCTGTTAAATAAGAGAATCTCTCACTGCAGATGGAGCAGTGATAAGGTTTCTCTCCAGTGTGAACTCTCTTGTGGATTCTCAAGCTACTTGAATGAATAAACGTCTTGTCACATTGAGAACATTTGAAGGGTCTTTCTCCTGTATGAATCCTCTGATGATTCAGTAGGGTGGTTTGTTGAGTGAAACGCTTCCCACAAACATTACAGCTGAAAGGTTTTTCTCCAGTGTGAACTCTCTTGTGTCTCTCTAAATGGCGATGGCGATTAAAACTCTTCCCACAAACAGTGCAGTGATAAGGTTTTTCTCCAGTGTGAATTCTCAGATGAACTTTATAAGTACTTGAATCAGTAAAGCACTTTCCACAGTGAGAGCAGAGGTAAGGTTTCTCTCCAGTGTGGATTCTCTCATGACGCACTAAGTACGATTTTTTAACAAAATGTTTATCACAGTGTGAACACTGATAGAGTTTTTCCTCAGTGTGTGTTGTTTGGTGTGACTTTAGATCAGTTTGTTCTTCAGCGTGTTTCTTCTGATGAGAATTAAAACTTCCTAAATAAGCAAATCTCTCACTGCAGATGGAGCATTGATAAGGTTTCTCTCCAGTGTGAACTCTCTCATGGGTTCTGAGGACATCTGCATAAGCAAATGTCTTGTCACACTGAGAACATTTGAACGGTCTTTCACCAGAATGAATTCTCTGATGATTTAGTAGAGCAGTTTGTTCAGTGAAACACCTTCCACAAGCATTACATTGATAAGGTTTTTCTCCAGTGTGAACTCTCTTGTGTCTCACTAAATGGTGATGACGATTAAAACTCTTGCCACAAACACTGCAGTGATAAGGTCTTTCTCCAGTGTGAATTCTCTTGTGTCTCACTAAATGGCGATGACGATTAAAATTCTTCCCACAAAAACTGCAGTGATAAGGTCTTTCTCCAGTGTGAATTCTCAGATGAACCCTAAAAGTACTTGGATCAGAAAATCTCTTTCCACAGTGAGAGCAGAGGTAAGGTTTCTCTCCAGTGTGAGTTCTCTCATGAGTCTTCAGCTGAGATTTCTGATGGAAATGTTTCTCACAGTGTGAACACTGATAGAGTTTCTCATCAGAGTGTGTTCTTTGGTGTGACTTTAAACCATTTGATTGCTTAAAGGTTTTTCCACATTCACTGCATTGATATGGTCTTTCACTGGTGTGTACACACATATGTTTCTTCAGATGAGGTTTGTAGTTGAATCTCTTGTCACAGTGAGGACACTTGAACAGGTTTTCTCTCGTGTGAATTCTCTTATGAACAACAAGATTTCCTTTAGTGCTAAAATATTTGTCACATTCAATGCAGTGGTAAGGTTTTTCTCCAGTGTGTGTCTTCATGTGAATCTTTAGAGTAGAAGAGAAATCAAAACTCCTCCCACACTGCTGACAGTGAAAGTGTTTCTTGTCTCTGTGCTCTTGTGAATGAAGCCTCTTCTCTTGTAAGGTAGGAAAGCTGATGTCACATCTCCTGCAGGTGAAGAGTTTCTGTTCTGTGTGTTTTCTCTCATGTGTCTCTAAACGTCTCTGTGAACTGAATGTCTTTCCACAGGTGATGCAGGAAAGAGTTTGTGCTGTCAGTCGCTGTTTTGATGTAGAGGCCGTTTCTCCATCACAACATGAATCACCGCTCTCATCTGAAAGAAACACAAGCGTAATAAAGAGTGAAAATAAGGGAGTGAATTTAGTTTATATTAACCAATATGCATTTAACCAATGAGAGCCTTGTTTCTATTTCTGCACTTTGAAAAGATTTGCATCACGTTTAGATTGAAACCCGGCTACTGAAAGGCACCACGAAAAGAGGGTGAGAGATAGACAGAGAGAGAGAGACAGAGAGATAGAGAGACATAGAGAGAGAGACAGAGAGAGAGAGTGAGATAGACAGAGAGATAGAGAGACAGAGAGAGAGAGAGACATTGTGGCATCATACAGTGGTCACGTGAACTCAGTTCTCTGTACTCAAAGTATGTTCTGAGCATCTTCTCAGAGAACAATCAGCTTTTGTGGAGTTTGGAGGAGAGACGTGAACTTATGGTTGTCAGTCAGTATCAGTCAGAATTGCTTGCATGGATGTTTTTGCAGTGTAGCCTATAATAATCCACCAGATTTCGTTTTTCATATCTTTATCTTATAATGTTGAATAACAGTGTTTAATGGAGTGAGTACAGAACATTCTTTCAGCAGTCAGTTATTAAAGCAATAAACCCCAAGAAGCAGTGTGTGTCAGTGCATTTTATAAGAGGCGTAATAAAAGCCCATTAACGCTGTTAGAAAATGTCACATGAGTGACATAAAAACACCTTTCATGACAGAAACTCACGTGAAAAAAACAGCTAAACAAACATACCTGAAGGAATAAAATCATCATCATCATCATCTTCTTCTTCATCATCATCAGTGTAAAGCTCCTCTGCTGTGGGTTCTATTTCTGCCTCGATCATGTTCCCGCTGTCTTCACAAGTCTGGTCTTCCTCTGATTTGGGTTCAGTTTTGACCTCCAGGTTCCTGTCATTCACCATTTCAACTGAAGGAACAAAATCCTCATGATTCTCTTCTTCATCAGTCTGTTCTTCCTTCACTATGAGTTCAGTTTTGATCTCCATCAGTTTCCTGCAGTCCATCAGTCTGACAGAACACATGAACACAAGAATCCAGAGACTCTGAGGAGGTTTAATCACAAAATACACACAGAACTCACGTGAAAGTGATGTAAACACGCAGCGCTCGATGTTTGTCTTTCTTTCTTTCTTTAGTGTGTTTATCGGCGGACTGAAGAGCTGCAGAGCGACTCCTGCTGGACTGGAGAGAAACACACATGACGATCATTTCATACATTTTTTAGTTTTAGTTTTAGTTTTAGTTTTAGTTTTAGTTTTAGTTTTAGTTTTAGTTTTAGTTTTAGTTTTAGTTTTAGTTTTAGTTTTAGTTTTAGTTTAGCAGTGATTCGTGACTCCAGTGTTGAGTGTGTTTCTCTCTCCAGTCCAGCAGGAGTCGCTCTGCAGCTCTTCAGTCCGCCGATAAACACACTAAAGAAAGAAAGAAAGACAAACATCGAGCGCTGCGTGTTTACATCACTTTGATTTTCTCTCTTTAGTGTTTTCATGAGTGTAAACAGAGTGTTGTGTGTGTGTAGATGTTGACGATGACGTCACAGATGTGCTGTAAATCAGTAGGAACTGATGTGTCCATGCTGGATATTGATGATTTCATCACAGAAATCTGTCAGCTGAAGAAAGAGGTGAAGTTACTGGAGGAAAAGCTGAGGACAAGAGGACATGAACTCAACACAGAGGTTTGGACACATTCAACATCATTGACTGTTTTTAAATGTTTCTACTTTAATGTCACTGTGACACTTTAGAGCTTTATGTCAATATATTTCCTCTCTGAACAGAAATCCAGACACACACAGGACTCCGAGCTCAGCCTCACTTTACTCTGTTATACTGACACAAACCCCACAGACGCTCAGGACACTGTGTGTGACAGTAATCACACCTTGAATCAGGATGAATCTACTGATCAAACCTCCACAGAGTCTCTGGATTCTGTCTGTAACGCTGGAGAACAGCAGATCCTGAACACCAGACCACTGAACATGTGTTCTGTCAGACTGATTGGGACTGATGGGAAACTGATGGAGATCAAAACTGAACTCATAGTGAAGGAAGAACAGACTGATGAAGAAGAGAATCATGAGGATTTTGTTCCTTCGGTCAAACGGGTGAGTGGTGAGAACCTGGATATAAAAAAAGAGCCCAAATCGGATGAAGATCATCACACTGATGAAGATGAGAATCATGATGATGGTTTTATTCCCTCAGGTATGTTTCATCTGCTTTTTCTTCACGGTATTCCTGTTTCACGTTTTTACAGCACTCAAGTCACAAATTCTCAGTCAACACTGATGTAGTGTCAGATGTGCTGGAGCTTCTTCTTAACACTGTTGTGTTTGTTTCAGATGAGAGCGGTGATTCATGTTGTGATGGAGAAACGGCCTCTACATCAAAACAGCGACTGACAGCACAAACTCTTTCCTGCATCACCTGTGGAAAGACATTCAGTTCACAGAGACGTTTAGAGACACATGAGAGAAAACACACAGAACAGAAACTCTTCACCTGCAGGAGATGTGACATCAGCTTTCCTACCTTACAAGAGAAGAGGCTTCATTCACAAGAGCACAGAGACAAGAAGCCCTATGAGAAGAAACAGTTTCACTGTCAGCAGTGTGGGAAGAATTTTGCCTCGTCTTCTAGTCTGAACATTCACGTGAAGACACACACTGGAGAAAAGTCTTTCCACTGCAGTGAATGTGACAAATATTTCAGAACCAAAGGAAATCTTGTTCTTCATCAGAGAATTCACACGGGAGAAAAACCGTACGTGTGTCCTCACTGTGACAAGAGATTCAGCCTTAAATCCCATTTAAAGAATCACGTGCGTGTCCACACCAATGAGAGACCGTATGAGTGCAGTGAATGTGGAAAAACCTTTAAGCAGTCAAGTTCTTTACAGAGACATGAAAAAACACACACTGGGGAGAAACTCTATCAGTGTTCACGCTGTGATAAGCGTTTCCGTGATAAAGCTAATCTGATACGTCATGAGAGAGTTCACACTGGAGAGAAACCGTATCACTGCAGTGTTTGTGGGAAGAGTTTCACTCAACATAATAACTTACTAGAGCATCAGAGAATTCATACTGGTGAAAGACCTTATAAATGTTCTCAGTGTGACAAGACGTTTGCTTATTCAAATGTCCTGAGAATCCATGAGAGAGTTCACACTGGAGAGAAATCTTATCACTGCTCCATCTGCAGTGAGAGATTCACTTATTTAAAAAGTTTCAAGACTCATCAGAAGAAACATGCTGAAGAACAAACTGTTTTTGAATTATCATAGTGTCTTCTACTATTTTTGTGTGTAAAGTCTAAAAGGTGTTTGAAATAAATCATTCCAGATCCTGAACATTTATGACTAAACTCAGAAAGTTGAGAATTATCGTTGAGTTTTGTGTTCTTGTCCAGCTTCTGTGTCTAAATGCATTGTTTATGATCATGAAGACAAAAGTCAAGTCGTGTTTATTAAGAACTATAAACTCTGTTGGATGTGACTCTTCAGGAGCAGAAATGAATTGCATTTTCTGGTAAACATGTTGCTCTTTAACCTGTTGTCTACTTTGTCGTAAAAATGAAATTTGACCTTTTAAGAAACGGCCCTATTTTTCTATGCAGGTTCAAACATATGCTCCAAGCACAGTAAATATCTGCATCTAATTTTCATCATAATGTGTTTGTAGTTTGATGTTGTCTTAAAGTGATGGTTTGCACTAGAATTCAAATATGTCGTTTATTTACGCCCCCATAGGCCATCAAAGAAATTTGTTCATGAGTAGAACAATAAAGCTGATTTTAACAAGATCACATCTTTTTAATGTTGTCAACGACGTAGGAAAGCGTCTTTTGGATAAGCCTTTGTTTGGTGGGAAGATTGTTTAACTTGAAATCAGAAGACTGAAGGCACTGAACAAATTAACTGATACACAGTCCAAATCAATATTGACTAATCGAGTCACTAGCTATGTTTTTTTTTAAAGTTTTCATCATAACTGAGATCATGTAAGCAGATGATGTTAAGTAATAATGTTTAATAAATGTTGCATATAATTGCGGTCCATAAATAAGTGAATGCTCGAAACAAGTGGCTTGCAAGACACTAGACACTGTTGTCATGCGGTTTCTACATCAGTAAAGGCGGTAACAAACGGTAAGGACTGCACGACCCTGTGTCAATGTTTAGAATGGAGATTTTCTCACGATTTACAAGTAGTTGGAAACATTTGAGATATTGTAAGTACTCATCTGAACAAAATATATTACACTGGCCTAGTGATTTTTGGATAAAATTGTAACAAACTGTACCTTTAAAGGGGAGGAGTAAATAGATGCTCCGGCCAAGTCGTATAATTTACGGCATTTGAGATGGATAGTCATTTCAGGGAGAAATTGGTGCATTTTCAGATTTTAACAGAAGATAATGAGGGGACATGAATTTGAAAAAGCAAATTGCCCACATTGATAAGCTATTTACTATAAATGCAGCAATATTTCATGAAAAAATAAGAATTGTCATTTTAAATTTCACTGGGACTTTAAGTATTGAGAAGACGCCTCTATCCAAAGTGACTAAAAACAGTGAGGAAAGCAATAAAGGCATTCATTTTGAGCAATGATTTGAGATGTGTTGTACCAAAATTATAGTTTTTATTGTTTTCAGAGATGATACCTTTTGCAGGAGGGAAACGAATGAACTGTAAGCGTACCACAGTAAGGGGCTGCTTATTCGCTGGCCGCGGGCATCTGGAAGGAGTGGTGTGATTTCAAACACAGTCTCTGAGGGTGGACTTTGTTACACAATTACACAAAATCCTGTTTTCAAATTGACATTTCTACACTATATTACTCTATACTATATTAAACATTTTGTTAGCTGGAATGGACCATTGTACCCATAGAGAAATATACAAGCACCTGAAATGATTCACTTTTCAGTTATACATACACAAGACTTGCATTTAAAACCCTCCCTGATGGAATAAAACTAATACATTTGGCCTGTGATTAGCACAAAAAACCCATGTATATAAGGAGAACTGCAAAGTTAAAAAAAGTATTTCAATGTTATAGATAGCATAAATGGTAAAACAGCGCTATGATGATTCCAGTGCAGTTTGTTCTTCAACATGTTTCTTCTGATGAGAATTAAAACTTCCTAAATAAGTGAATCTCTCACTGCAGATGGAGCAGTGATAAGGTTTCTCTCCAGTGTGAACTCTCTCATGGGTTCTGAGGACATCTGATCGAGCAAACGTCTTGTCACACTGAGAACATTTATAAGGTCTTTCTCCAGTGTGAATTCTCTGGTGTTTTGCTAAATGGCCATGACGATAAAACCTTTTACCACAAACACTGCAGTGATAAGGTTTCTCTCCAGTGTGAATTCTCTTATGAACTGTAAAATGAAATTGATTATAAAAGCACTTTCCACAGTCAGAGCAGAGGTAAGGTTTCTCTCCAGTGTGAATTCTCTCATGAGTTCTCAGATGAGATTTATGACGGAAACGTTTATCACAGTGTGAACACTGATAGAGTTTCTCATCTGTGTGTGTTTTTTGGTGTGAATTTAGACCAGATAACTGCCTAAAGGTTTTTCCACATTCACTGCACTTATACGGTCTCTCATCTGTGTGTAAACGCATGTGTCTCTTAATATAGGATCTGTAACTGAATCTCTTGTCACAGTGAGGACACGCGTACGGTTTTTCTCCAGTGTGAGTTCTCTGATGAGTGACAAGATTTTGTTTGGTGGTGAAATATTTGTCACATTCACTGCAGTGGAAAGGTTTTTCTCCAGTGTGTGACCTAATGTGAACTCCCATATTAGAAGTTGTTGTAAAAAAAATCTTCCCACAATGCTGACAGTGAAAGCGTTTCTTCTCGTACGGTTTTTCTCCAGTGTGAATTCTCTGATGAGCAGCCAGAGATCCTTTGGTTCTGAAAAATTTGTCACATTCACTGCAGTGAAAAGGTTTTTCTCCAGTGTGTGTCCTCATGTGAACTTTCAGACTAGAAGCGGAGACACAAGGTCTCCCACACTGCTGACAGTGAAAGTGTTTCTTGTCTCTGTGCTCTTGTGAATGACGTCTCTTCTCTTGTAAGGTAGGAAAGCTGATGTCACATCTCCTGCAGGTGAAGAGTTTCTGTTCTGTGTGTTTTCTCTCATGTGTCTCTAAACGTCTCTGTGAACTGAATGTCTTTCCACAGGTGATGCAGGAAAGAGTTTGTGCTGTCAGTCGCTGTTTTGATGTAGAGGCCGTTTCTCCATCACAACATGAATCACCGCTCTCATCTGAAACAAACACAACAGTGTTAAGAAGAAGCTCCAGCACATCTGACACTACATCAGTGTTGACTGAGGATGAGAAACAAGAGATTGAAATATTGTGATCAGACAACAGATGAAACAAACCTGAAGGAATAAAATCATCATCATCATCATAATTCTCATCTTCTTCATCAGTGTGATGTTCTTCTTCTTCTTCTTCTTCTTCTGTGGTTTGTGTTTTGATGTCCATCAGTTTCCTGCAGTCCATCAGTCTGACAGAACACATGTTCAGTGGTCTGGTGTTCAGGATCTGCTGTTCTCCAGCGTTACAGACAGAATCCAGAGACTCTGTGGAGGTTTGATCAGTAGATTCATCCTGATTCAAGGTGTGATTACTGTCACACACAGTGTCCTGAGCGTCTGTGGGGTTTGTGTCAGTATAACAGAGTAAAGTGAGGCTGAGCTCGGAGTCCTGTGTGTGTCTGGATTTCTGTTCAGAGAGGAAATATATTGACATAAAGCTCTAAAGTGTCACAGTGACATTAAAGTAGAAACATTTAAAAACAGTCAATGATGTTGAATGTGTCCAAACCTCTGTGTTGAGTTCATGTCCTCTTGTCCTCAGCTTTTCCTCCAGTAACTTCACCTCTTTCTTCAGCTGACAGATTTCTGTGATGAAATCATCAATATCCAGCATGGACACATCAGTTCCTACTGATTTACAGCACATCTGTGACGTCATCGTCAACATCTACACACACACAACACTCTGTTTACACTCATGAAAACACTAAAGAGAGAAAATCAAAGTGATGTAAACACGCAGCGCTCGATGTTTGTCTTTCTTTCTTTCTTTAGTGTGTTTATCGGCGGACTGAAGAGCTGCAGAGCGACTCCTGCTGGACTGGAGACTCATCACACTCAACACTGGAGTCATGACGATCCTTTTACATATTCTGATTCTTTACAAAGATTAAAGTCATAAATTACCGTGTGAGTAGAAGGTTAATAATGTTCTGTGATAATCTGCTTCACATCAAATTTTCAAACATTTTACAAAAGAACAAAACATCGACATTTTTTAAACACTAAACTTTGTTATCAGCAAGGAATCGTCAGCATCCTTGTAAATGACACTAAGTATCGTGATCCAAACACTGAACGTGAAACATGAACTCATAACACAACAATACATAAAGCAGATACCAAAGACCAAGAGCAGCATTTACATTTATGCATTTGGCAGACGCTTTAATCCAAAGCCACTTGCATTGCATTATACTATACATTTGTTTTTTAGGTCTGATCACACAGAGACCATCTCAGTGAGTAATATGTCATATGTGCTTTTATAGAGGATCCTGTATGTGAAGAGGCTTCATTCATTCATGGGAATGCACTTTGATTTCAGGAGAGCAATTTAGGACCCGAGTGGAATTTTGGTCCTTTGAGCATACAGTAAATCAGATATATCAAAGCTCATCATCCATCCTTACACCAACATCAGTCATCATGCGTGTATTAAAATTGTAGTTTTATGGAGGATAAGAAATGACTTAATAAAGTGTATGAATAAATAAATAATTACAGTCATAAATGCAGAAATGAAGCGATAAAGGTAATAAACAGATCTGTGCCCCAGATCTAATGTTCTGACACGTAACACACTAAACAGCTACACTTTTTTCCAATTACAATTTATTTATATAGCACTTCTTTACAATGTTGTATAGTTTCAAAGCAAATTACATGAAAATGAAGACACTGCATTAATAAATATACATGGTGCTACTGCACATATTATTGTCATCATAGAAAGACCGTAATCTACTAAAATAGTATATACTTTATCACATACGGTTAATATGATAGATAGTAGGTGTGATAATGAACCAGACATGCCTTTCCAGCTAACATGGAAATGGCTCTAAAAAAGAGAATATTATGTCTTAAGTAATACCATGACCAAGAGTGTAATGCGCATAAAATAATTAAACTGAATTTACAGATCCCTAAACTAATCTAAAGTCAGCAGTCTCCCAGTACGCCAACCGAGCGACAGCGACAAGGAACCAAAGCTCCAATGATAAATATCGAAGACAAAACTTTGTGAGAAACCAGATTCATCTGGGATGTCCAGATCTCCTCTGACACGCTACTGATGCAGTCAGTAACTTTTGGTTAAGAAAGACTTAATAATAGTTTATAGTTTTACACTGGTTTAAAACTGTCAGGTCTGTTTTGTAGCAAATTAAGAATGTTGACGGCAAAAGAGACTCTTGTTTGTTTGAAAGGAAAGGTTATGGTTATGGTGTGTCTGAAACACAGATATGGCACAAGAGGCATGATGTTACTCACTGTAGCTATATCTAGACAGGACAATGATCTTACACCCGTGCTTGATTTTGAGATTCTGGAGCTTTGAGACAGCAGTGAGTGTGAAGAACTATAATGAGATGACAGGACTGTGACAATATACTACTGTAACAACTGTACCATTACGAATGAATGATAATGCACAACATATTTGGTGCATATGTGAATCATTAACTACACACGGAACAAGAAGTTACTGATTCGACATACACTTAAAACATTTGAAGGGTCTTCCTCAAAGATCTAGAGATGACATCAATTAAGAAAACAAAATTAAGCATTACATGTAAATTATGTTTGTCTAAATCTTTCATGAAGGTTTTCCTGCTCTTGTGACAGATTGTTTCCAGCATGTTTCTTCTGTTGAGTCTGAAAACCTCCTAAATAAGTGAATGTCCCTCCGCAGATTATCTGGTGGATTTCTCTCCTGTGTGAACTTTCTGATGGAGTTTCAGAAGAACTCGTTGAGTAAACGCCTTGTCACACTGACAGCATTTATAAGGTTTTTCTCCAGTGTGAAGTCTCTTGTGTGTCCTTAAATTGTCACGTCGACTGAAACACTTCCCACAAAAACTGCAGGAAAAAGGTTTTTCTCCAGTGTGAACTCTCTGATGATCTCTGAAACTACGTGAAGTTGAAAAGCTCTTCCCACAAACACTGCAGTGATAAGGTTTTTCTCCAGTGTGGGTTCTCTGATGATCTCTGAAAGCACTTGAATTTGAAAAGCTCTTTCCACAGTCAGAGCAGAGGTAAGGTTTCTCTCCAGTGTGAGTTCTCTCATGTAGCGTCAGATGAGCTTTTTGACGGAAGCGTTTGTCACAGTATGAACACTGAAAGAGTTTCTCCTCAGAGTGTAGTTTTTGATGCGATTTCAAACTACCGGAATATTTAAAGATTTTTCCACATTCGCTGCACTGATATCGCCTCTCATCGGTGTGTACACGCACGTGTCTTTCAAAACAAGATGCAGTGTAAAATCTCTTCTGACAGTGAGGACACTCGTGCTTTTTTTCCCCCCTTTGAATCCCTCTGTCCTCTTCCGTTTCTCCATCACTGCTCTCATCTGAAGGAAACACGACAGGTCAAGCTTAAGCATAAGCACTTCTTACAATTTTAAGTATGACTTCAAATGTCCACCCTGTTCTGGACAAACACTTAATAGTCTAATATAATATGTTTGTGCATTACTTGCTTTAATCAGCAAACGATCTTCTCCGATTCCATTTTCTGGAATAAGTTAATAACATAACAAAGAACCATTTCACATGATGTCTTTTTTTCTTTAAAATATTATTTAAAATGTCCGCGCTTACACAGTAACTTGACCTTCCACTGTTAATCAATTTTTTAAAGCTATATTTTTGGTGTTTTTTTACACTTTTATTTGGACAGGACAGTATAGAGCTGACAGGAAAGCATTAAACAGAGATAAAACAGCAGGTTCGGCAGGTACGGGATCTCAACTTCTGGTTCATGGGGACTTTAAATTCCCGCATTCTGCATTATATGGAGCTCGCTCCCAGAACGTGCTGATGGTGATCCGACTATAAAACTGATTTAATTTCATTTGTTTTACAGGAAACATGTATCCCGTTATTTGCTGATATACAAAGTAACTAAAGCTGTTTGGAGCATAAGATGAAAATTCTCATAATCTTGCATTTCTTCTCTCCAGAGTTCACATGTGGATAAACGGAAGTTTCCCTTCAAAGGCTTCAGATAAATGTGAGCATTATAAAAGCGTTAATGTCTTATTTCACTTGTGACTCAAGTTGATGCAAGGTCCTCTGAAACATCAGAAATTCACACCACAGTCAAATGTCATAAACAGATGAACAACATTAAAAGAAGAAACAAACCTGAAGGAATAAAATCATCATCATCATCATCATCCTCCTCCTCCTCCTCCTCGTCTTCATCAGTTTGATGTTCCTCTGATGTGGGTTCTGCTTCATTTCAAAAGAGCTTTAGTGTTATTTGACTTGTGACTCGAGCGACACAAAATACTCATTAAACCAAGAATCCATATCATGTCTACATAATAAAAACTTACCTGATGTGACTTTATCATCATCATCATCACGATTCTCATCTTCTTCATCGATTTGTTCTTCCTTTACTTCGGGTTCAGTTTTGATCTCCATCAGTTTCCCATCAGCCCCAATCAGTCTGACAGAACACATGTTCAGTGGTCTGGTGTTCAGGATCTGCTGTTCTCCAGCGTTACAGACAGAATCCAGAGACTCTGTGGAGGTTTGATCAGTAGATTCATCCTGATTCAAGGTGTGATTACTGTCACACACAGTGTCCTGAGCGTCTGTGGGGTTTGTGTCAGTATAACAGAGTAAAGTGAGGCTGAGCTCCGAGTCCTGTGTGTGTCTGGAGCACATCTCATCCGACTGTGACGTCATCGTCAACACCTAAACACAAACATACACACAAACACACACAACACTCTGTTTACACTCATGAAAACACTAAAGAGAGAAAATCAAAGTGATGTAAACACGCAGCGCTCGATGTTTGTCTTTCTTTCTTTCTTTAGTGTGTTTATCGGCGGACTGAAGAGCTGCAGAGCGACTCCTGCTGGACTGGAGAGAGAAACACACACGACGATTTATCTTTGTGGTGATTGGCTTAACTGTAAATAATAATGTGCTTTTATGTATTTTAACGTGGTATTTTTAAGCACAATCACTGCATTGAAACTTTATGGTTTTGTTTGTGACCATGAAAGGCTATTAAGATCTTAAACCTGTGTGAGTTTTAGTATTTCTTAGTTTTTTTTCTCTTTGTATTTTTAAATGGTTTGTTCTGTAGTGTACTTCGCAGCTGTTGAAAAATTTTATGTTCTTTGTAACTAAAATAAAAACAAGACCATTTCAACCATGCGGTTACTCGTTACCCAAATTAAAATAATGAAGATTCTAGATTGCGTGGTGAAGGTTTTTGCTTTCACAATATTGCCTTTGAACCAACATTGGGAGCAACATCCGTACCACACAGTGTTCTGATGTCATCTATTGGTCAGCGTGGTCTTAAGTTTCTTCTAAAAACTAAATGTATTGAATTGTATAAAGCTTTGATTTTAATAATTTACTAAAACAGTGTTTAAGGTATTAATTAATAAGGCAATTAGAATTTAAATTGTTTGGCAGTTGCCCTCAAAATAAGGCAGGATACAGAATGGGCGATCCACAAGAATGAGAGACCATGAATGAATAAATAAATACGGTGGTGATTTTGTACAACTTTAACTGCTGAATATCGCGCAGGAATACAGTAATGACGACTTTGTTCTTAGCAGTTATTAAACTTTCAGCAGTGTTTACTTCCAACACAATTCCATCTATCATATCAGAAGGACGAGAAGACTTTGAAAAGTTGCAAAAAATGAATCTTTGGAAAAGTCATCATGAAACTTTGGAAAAGTCATAAACAAGCAGCCTCTACAGCGAGGGGAAGGTCAATAATCATTATTTTGAAGCACTTGAGAATGAGACTAAATAATCATTCAGAAATTGAAAATACGATTGCTCACACAATATCTATCTCACATATAAATCATTAACTACGAATTGTGATCTGAAGTTACTAATTAGACAAACAACACAACACAGGTCAATTCCCAACAAAACATGACAACAAAAACACCTGCAGTTGAAGACCTTCACTGACCAACTCAAACTCACAGTTCTCTTTATAATCCTGTCATCTTGTGAAAATAATTTTCTTTTGATCAGTTAAAGCTAAATGATTTCAGATTATATACAGTGTTAATGAAACCCCTTAAAACACAAGACACTATGATGATTCCAGTGCAGTTTGTTCTTCAGCATGTTTCTTCTGATGAGTCTGAAGACTTCCTAAATAAGTGAATCTCTCACTGCAGATGGAGCAGTGATAAGGTTTCTCTCCAGTGTGAATTCTCTGATGGGTTTTTAAGCCACTCGACTGATTGAACGTCTTGTCACACTGAGAACATTTGTAAAGTCTTTCTCCTGTATGAATTCTCTTGTGCCTCGAGTAGGTACCGTGTGTAGTGAAACTCTTCCCACAAACACTGCAGTGATAAGGTTTTTCTCCAGTGTGAATTCTCTTATGAATGCTGAAAGTACTTGATGTAGAAAATCTCTTTCCACAGTGAGAGCAGAGGTAAGGTTTCTCTCCGGTGTGAACTCTCTCATGGCGTATCAACAGAGATTTCTGATGGAAACTTTTATCACAGTGTGAACACTTATAGAGTTTCTCCTCAGAGTGTTTCTGTTGGTGTGTCTCCAGACCGTTTAACTGCTTGAAGGTTTTTCCACATTCACTGCACTGATACGGTCTCTCATCGGTGTGTACACGCATGTGTCTGTTTAGATGAGTTTTACGGCCGAATCTCTTGTCACAGTGAGGACACTTGTGTGGTTTTTCTCCTGTGTGAATTCTCTGATGAGCAACAAAACATGCTTTGGTTCTGAAATATTTGTCACATTCACTGCAGTGGAAAGGTTTTTCATCACTGTGTGTCTTCATGTGAACTCTCAGAGTAGAATAGGAGAGAAAACTCTTTCCACACTGCTGACAGTGAAACTGCTTTTTCTCTCCGTGCAGTTTTGAACGACGTTTCTTCTCTTGTAAGGTAGGAAAGCTCCTGTGTTTCTGTTCTGTGTGTTTTCTCTCATGTGTCTCTAAACGTCTCTGTGAACTGAATGTCTTTCCACAGGTGATGCAGGAAAGAGTTTGTGCTGTCAGTCGCTGTTTTGATGTAGAGGCCGTTTCTCCATCACAACATGAATCACCGCTCTCATCTGAAACAAACACAACAGTGTTAAGAAGAAGCTCCAGCACATCTGACACTACATCAGTGTTGACTGAGGATGAGAAACAAGAGATTGAAATATTGTGATCAGACAACAGATGAAACAAACACAACAGTGTTAATAATCTCTTTTGACTTATATTTACACAAAGTTCAAACACAGAAATAATATTGTGAACTGAGATTCGTTTTCCACAAAAAGCATATGCTGGTTTAGGTATGTTTTGATGCTGTCTTTAGCTGGTTTAAGCTGGTCAAACCAGCACATGCTGTTTTTTTCAACAGTGGAATGCCTAAAAAAGGCGTTGTTGTTTACATATTTACATAAAGTCTTACATATTTAATTATTCTGTTGTCAGACATAAAATAGTAACTACAAATGTTAATGTTTATTTGTCCAGTCAGTAACAATGACAGGTTTCATTCATTCACTCATAGTACCAAAACGGGAAATACAAACTCAGCCCCTCGAAAAAGATTTAGGAAAAGACAACAGAAGGAATAAAAACCATCACCAGGATTTTCGTTCTCGTCAGTCTGTTCTTCTTCTTTTTCTTCTTCTGTGGTTTGTGTTTTGATGTCCATCAGTTTCCTGCAGTCCATCAGTCTGACAGAACACATGTTCAGTGGTGTCGAGTCCTGTGTGTGTCTGGAGCACATCTCATCCGACTGTGACGTCATCTTCAACATCTACACACACACAACACTCTGTTTACACTCATGAAAACACTAAAGAGAGAAAATCAAAGTGATGTAAACACGCAGCGCTCGATGTTTGTCTTTCTTTCTTTCTTTAGTGTGTTTATCGGCGGACTGAAGAGCTGCAGAGCGACTCCTGCTGGACTGGAGACACATCACACTCAACACTAACAAAGATCATTTCATACATAAACTCGTTTTAATGCTGTGAAATCTTAAAATTGTCGCAAACGTGCATATTGCCGACGTTCCGTTGGCTAAACGTCTGATGCATTAAACACACTTTTCTGGAAACACTTCAGTCGTCATCTGATTGGTTCAATTTCACAGGACCGCCTGAAAACAACACGAATCCCTCTGATCTGATCGCAGTGTGATTAATGATTTTAAATATGGAACATTGTACCACACACACAAAATATGAATGTGTTTGTATTGCTGTCAGAAAAATATAAAGATTTGGAAAACAGCAACAGTGACTTTGTTTTTGAAACATTTATTGAACTTCCAGCACAGTTTACTTTCAGATTTAAATAAACACAACGCAACAAATTCTGTGCCATCAGAACATTTCCATTAGACTCAGAAGATGCAAATGAAAGCCCTCATAAAACCGTATTATATTATTTCTTATATATTATAACTTATTATAAATCTGATAATAATCAAGATAATATACCAGGTAACCATTAGATGCATGCTGGACAAGCCCTCGATGAGATTATTCTGATTTGTATGTCAAAGCAGCCAAAAGAGGACTACAAACCGTCATATGAACAAGAAGTTACTAATGAGAAATACAACACAAAATTGATTCATTTGCGTTCATAAAAGAGACAAACAAAGACCTGCAGTTGAAGACTCTCACTGACCAATTCAAACCAATTAAAAGAAAATGATTTCAGATTATATACAGTGTTAATGAAACCCCTTAAAACATAAGACACTATGATGATTCCAGTGCAGTTTGTTCTTCAGCATGTTTCTTCTGATGAGAATTAAAACTTCCTAAATAAGTGAATCTCTCACTGCAGATGGAGCATTGATAAGGTTTCTCTCCAGTGTGAACTCTCTCATGAGTTATTAGATTAGATTTTTTTAGGGAAAGTTTATCACAGTGTGAACACTGATAGAGTTTCTCATCAGAGTGTGTTCTTTGGTGTGACTTTAAAGAATCCGAACACTTTAAGGTTTTTCCACATTCACTGCACTGATACGGTCTCTCATTGGTGTGGACACGCATGTGTTTCTTAACATCAGATAAATGGTTGAATCTCTTGTCACAGTGAGGACATGCGTATGGTTTTTCTCCCGTGTGAATTCTCTGATGAGTAACAAGATTTCATTTGTCTCTAAAATTATTTCCACATTCACTGCAGTGGTAAGGCTTTTCTCCAGTGTGTGTCCTCATGTGAATCTTCATCTTAGAGAAGGAGACACAATTCTTCCCACACTGCTGACAGTGAAACTGTTTCTTCTCATAGGGCTTCTTGTCACTCAAAACTCCTTCATGACGGTTTGTGATAAACTTTTATAAACTGTGTGTGACAGTAATCACACCTTGAATCAGGATGTCAACCGAACGAGAAAAGCATTTGTGACATCAAAATTCATTCAACTTGCATTCGATCTGTGGTAAAATACCAATAAATCCAACTGGATATTTATATTCTGTAGAATAAGCGCTTTCAATATATATATTACTTGAGCATATTTGAGCGTTATGAAAAATGTTACTGGTCATATACATACATGATTTTAAAGGGGCTATTACATATGATGAATATCAGTCTAAATAAGTTATTTTATGTACAACAAATGCAAAATGGGTGCACTTCTCCAGAAACTAGTGACTCTAAGCTTTCAAATGATACAACATATGATAGTCAGAGTCACAGACATACATGTAAACATTAAGGGAATACTTTTCAACGTCATCAGAGTTTATTCACATTTAGCAGAGGCTTTAACCAAAGCCACTTACAAAGAGTTTAGGATCAATAAGGTATATAGCAATAATATATGAGCAATAATACAATAACTCAATATATTTGAAATGGTGTATATAATAGTTGCTTTCTGAAAATAATGTATTTTTCCAAAACTGTAATAATTTTCCTTGTGAACACGTATCTGTCATAAGCATTTGTAATAAAACATCACTGTACCTCAGACATAGTGTATAGATGTTGAAGTTAACTGAGCAGCATAAAACTGATCTGGTTTCTCGCCTCAAAAACAATGAAGTATGTGTATGTATATTACATTTATTCACTCGGCAGACGCTTTTATCCAAAGCGACTTACAAAGTATGAGAGCATATAACATTTTGTCAACACGCAAAACAGTGCCGATAGTTTACAAGATCATGTAACTAGAAGTATTAAAGCTGGAGGAAGCAAGGGAGCGAATGAACAACATAAAAGACAATTAGAAATAAAACATAAAAAATAAAGGACAGGCAGAACAGGCATGTTTTTAGTTGGTTTTTGAAAGTTCATGTAAAAGTGTGTTTGACTGGTTTAGAAGCACTTCCCGTTCCAGTTTATTATTAACGTAAGGGATAATACACAGCTAGCCATGCGTTAAATGGTTGTAATGCACACCTTCCTGCCAATCAGAATCCAGTAATCAAAGAGACAGTGATATAGTTATTTTTAAATAACATTTTTACATTTAAAACATTGAGTCAATTGAATAGTTGTGAAATCTTTGAAATATACCTGATGAATTTAGGGAATATAAGTAAAGAATTAAGAAGATCTGAGTAACTACATTTAATTACGATGGCAAATAAAATTTTGTAAATATAATCAACATCTTTAGTCAAAAGTACAAAAACATGTTTGTTCTGCAGCATGTAAATCAACATCACCTCAATTGTTATATCTTGTATACGGACTGGTGGATCACCAGAACAACAAAACACCAAAATATATGCTGTAAATCAGAACATACAAAGAAGAAACTCATAGAACACAACACAGGTTCATTTCCATTCTTTCATTAGGACAAAAATAATGACTTGCGGATAAAAAGATCCATCTGATTCATGTAAAAAAGATTAGAGAACATGAATTTCACAAGAAAACCAAACTTCGAGTTCAAGAAAAATGATTCCAAGGATATAGTGTAGATGATGCTGTAGATCAGTCAATCCTGGTCCTGCACTGCACATTTTTTATTCTAATCTGACAAACTCATCTGAGGTCTTTACTAACCATCTGATGAGTTGAAACAGGTGTGTTTGATTAGAGAAATATGGGAAATGTGCAGTGCTGGGGTACTCAGGATCAGGAACCAATGATAGATCAAAATAATAAAAGACACTATGATGATTCCAGTGCAGTTTGTTCTTCAGCATGTTTCTTCTGATGAGTCTGAAGATTTTTTAAATAAGCAAATCTCTTGCCACAGATGGAGCAGTGAGAAGGTTTCTCTCGAGTGTGAATTCTCTCATGAACTTTGAGATTATTTCGTTGAGCAAAGCTTTTTCCACAGATGAAGCAGTGATAAGATTTCTCTCCAGTGTGAGTTCTCTCATGAACTTTGAGATTACTTTGTTGAGAAAAGCTTTTTCCACAGATGGAGCATTGATAAGGTTTTTCTCCAGTGTGAGTTCTCTCATGGGATTTCAGGACAGGTTGTTGAGCAAACTTCTTGTCACAATAAAAACATTGGTAAGGTTTTTCTCCTGTATGGATTCTCTGATGAACTCTGAAATTAGATCGTACAGAGAAGCTCTTTCCACAGTCAGAGCAATGATAAGAGCATTGATAAGGTTTCTCTCCAGTGTGAACTCTCTCATGGGTTTTCAGGACATCTGATCGAGCAAACGTCTTGTCACACTGAGAACATTTATAAGGTTTCTCTCCAGTGTGAATTCTCTCATGAAAAATTAGATTAGATTTGGTTAGGAAGCGCTTATCACAGTGTGAACACTGATAGAGTTTCTCATCAGTGTGTGTTCTTTGGTGTTTCATTAAAGATCCTGATTCCCTAAAGGTTTTTCCACATTCACTGCACTGATACGGTCTCTCATTGGTGTGGACACGCATGTGTCTCTTAATATAGGATCTGTAGCTGAATCTCATGTCACAGTGAGGACACGCGTACGGTTTTTCTCCAGTGTGAATTCTCTGATGAGCAACAAGATTTCCTTTCTTTCTGAAATATTTGTCACATTCACTGCAGTGAAAAGGTTTTTCTCCAGTGTGTGTCCTCATGTGAACTATCAGACTAGAAGCGGAGACACAAGGTCTCCCACACTGTTGACAGTGAAAGTGTTTCTTGTCTCTGTGCTCTTGTGAATGACGTCTCTTCTCTTGTAAGGTAGGAAAGCTGATGTCACATCTCCTGCAGGTGAAGAGTTTCTGTTCTGTGTGTTTTCTCTCATGTGTCTCTAAACGTCTCTGTGAACTGAATGTCTTTCCACAGGTGATGCAGGAAAGAGTTTGTGCTGTCAGTCGCTGTTTTGATGTAGAGGCCGTTTCTCCATCACAACATGAATCACCGCTCTCATCTGAAACAAACACAACAGTGTTAAGAAGAAGCTCCAGCACATCTGACACTACATCAGTGTTGACTTTTTGGTGCATTTGTAACTCAAGGGAGAACAGGAACTGTTAAGTTGTGATAAAACAACAAAAGAAACATACCTGAAGGAATAAAATCATCATCATCATGATTCTCATCTTCTTCTGCTTTGGGTTCTGTTTTTATCTCCGGGTTCTCCAGTTTGACCGAAGGAACAAAATCATCATGATGTTCTTCTTCTTCCTCTGATGTGGGTTCAGTTTTGATGTCCATCAGTTTCCTGCAGTCCATCAGTCTGACAGAACACATGTTCAGTGGTCTGGTGTTCAGGATCTGCTGTTCTCCAGCGTTACAGACAGAATCCAGAGACTCTGTGGAGGTTTGATCAGTAGATTCATCCTGATTCAAGGTGTGATTACTGTCACACACAGTGTCCTGAGCGTCTGTGGGGTTTGTGTCAGTATAACAGAGTAAAGTGAGGCTGAGCTCGGAGTCCTGTGTGTGTCTGGATTTCTGTTCAGAGAGGAAATATATTGACATAAAGCTCTAAAGTGTCACAGTGACATTAAAGTAGAAACATTTAAAAACAGTCAATGATGTTGAATGTGTCCAAACCTCTGTGTTGAGTTCATGTCCTCTTGTCCTCAGCTTTTCCTCCAGTAACTTCACCTCTTTCTTCAGCTGACAGATTTCTGTGATGAAATCATCAATATCCAGCATGGACACATCAGTTCCTACTGATTTACAGCACATCTGTGACGTCATCGTCAACATCTACACACACACAACACTCTGTTTACACTCATGAAAACACTAAAGAGAGAAAATCAAAGTGATGCAAACACGCAGCGCTCGATGTTTGTCTTTAGGCTTGTTTGAGATGAGCAAAATCTGCGCAGAACCGATCACCGGTGATCACCGCGAGATGCATGCCGGTTAGAAAAGTGTCCGAGTTATGTCCGCCTTGCTCTGACGTCATGCTGACGTGTGCCAAAAAACTCTCGCGACGGCGAGGCGGCTGTGTCGGATTGAGCAGTCGAGCGCAGTTGCTCTCCTCCGACTGCGCTGTTCAAAAGATGGGAAACAACTGACTGACGACACAGCTTCACGCTCATTGGCTGAGAATGTCAACTGATACATTTTCTATTCATTCTAAGAATTAGATTACGCATCTGTTTATTTATATTTTCTGTTGGACTTTTAATTCAGTCCGGCATGTGCGTGCGTGCGTGCGTGCGTGCGTGCGTGCGTGCGTGCGTGCGTGCGTGCGTGCGTGCGTGCGTGCGTGCGTGCCTCTTCTCTTAGCAACCCCCACTTACTGACCACATTCCGATCTCTGGAAAACAACATCTGGCCACTGGGGCACTTTTCTGAAACCAGCTTTTGTCTGCAATTTTACTTGACTTTAACGAAACATCTTTTCAATAGTTATATAGCGTACACATGGTTATATAATTAAAACACATCTATTAAACTTAAAACACTTCATAATTTTGACACACACACAAAAATGTACTTAAAAGACAAAGAAACACTCATTGATTTTATCCATTGATCTTAATTCCGACATTACCTACAAACTACACAAAAACAAAACACGCCTAGTGAAGTTAAGAATTAGGACATCTTTGTGTGGTTTCATCTGAGAAGTGTCTGGGTCTTAAAACAAGGGAAGAAATTCTGAAGAATGTTTGCTACAATACAGCTTTGACTTGCATGGTATGTGTGGGAATTAAGATCAATGTAGACCGATATAGAAATGGATGAGTAATTTTGTTTTAATCAAATGTATTTTCCCACGTGACATGATTAAAGTTTAATAGATATGTTTTAATCATGTAACATTTGTTTTAATCATATTGTGTGCTATATAACCATTGAAATTTTGTTTAATTACATTGACACAGAAGGCAATTCAACTTGCAAACAAAGGCTGGTTTCAGAGAGTTCCTGTCAGATGCTGTTTTGCAGAGGATGGAATGTGGTCAGCAAGAGTTCAACAGGACCTGATTGGTTGCTCAGGGAAGATGCAAGCGGATGACTCGTGTATGGAGGAGGAAACCCAGCACTGTAGGAAAGAAACTTTTAAATCTGATGAATAAACTCTATTACTTTTAAAATAGTTTGTTCCCCTCATCCTTCCAGATTTTGAACACGCAGGACTGTAAATATTATAGTCCTACAATGTGCATTAGCATCAAATGAAACACCACATTGTGAGTAGCCTAATGCTGGGTTTTGACTTGTTGGATTATTGCCATTGAATGTATAATAATCTGTTTCATGATGTTAACAATACTCTTGAAATGTTCCAAAATTATTCTTAAACCATTACTAAGGTGATAAACCAACCTGTTAAGCTAGGATCATCTTTTTTCATACAGGATTGTGCAATTTTCTGTAGACTGTGTTGCCTAAATCCACCAAACTATATATTAAAAAACATTTGTGATTAAAAAATGGCAAATTGTGAAATGTCAACAGACTTTGCGTGGCTCAGTGGTTCTGGTCGTGTTGTTTTCTTGATGATGAGCACCCAGATTCCTGATGTTATATTTACATTTACATTTATTCATTTGGCAGACGCTTTTATCCAAAGCGACTTACAAGTAGTTTTATACAGTGTCACATTACTGCAGAGCAATCAGGGGTAAGGTGTCTTGCTCAAGGGCACTTCAGTCATGACCTGCTGACACTGAGATTAGAACCTTCTGATCACAAGACCAACACTCTAAGCACTAGGCCACAACTGACCCATATATGTTGAAAGACAGTTTCTCATACACGTAGTCAAAAGTGTTTATTAATAAGATGGTATAAATTGTGGGTTAAATAATTGTGTAAAGAGACTTCTTTGCTCTTTTATTTGTCAGCTCTTCTTTGGCCAAAAATAAACTTCCTTCTTTTTGGAAAAGACACAAATCATTGTCTGGGTGTATTTTCTTTAAACAGTTTTTGTACGATTTTAAGAGTTCAATGTCCTTTTTAGTCACTGTTTACCAGGAAAAGTTCATTTCTGTAAAGCTGCTTTATAATGATGCATATTGTAATATAAAGTTATATACAAATACAACTGAACCTTCTTATTACTGTAAATACTCAAAACCGTTCCAGAGATAGTTTTTCAAACTTCTCACAGATGATACGCATTATTCTTTCTTTCAAACACATTTTTGTCATTTCTACACTACTTAAAATCACACAAAACAATGACCTGTGAACGGACTATATATTTCAGTTAATTAAATATACAGTTAAGGATTGAAAATATAAAGTAGGATTGAATGGTAAAGTGTATTTTTTAACCATCTGGGACCCCGCCTGCAAACCCAGTTGAATTACTTTTTTGTGATTTACTGTTGTCTCTTTATGTAATATCATTCTACATAACGTAAAGAAGGATCTGTGTAAATATAATTCTTTGATTCTTTTGATCTATAGATCCAACTATGGATATGAGTTCTTGATCTTAAAGGATTTGAGCCCAGTTTCATTAGACAGGATATATACTCAAATATATTGGGATATTGACCCTTCCAGTCAACCACGAGATGGACACAGAGAGGAACGGGAAAACGGCAGGCGAGAGACGATGAGAAAATAAAACGAGCAAAGTTTATTAAATGATATACGCTGCGTTTCTTCGTCTGCGTTTCTTCGTTATAGAGAACCTTGAGACCAGTGAAAACTCATATCTACACAATACAAATACAGCATCCTACATAAGATTAAACAGCATTAAGAAAAGTCAAATAGAGTAGAATGAAAATAATATAATATATAACTCATTAATATATATAAATTAATAAAGAATAATGATGAAAATAAAACATGAAAACAAATGTATGTCTGTACTCTTGAGTCACATATTTATCATCTCTCAGATAACATACAAACAAATTCTTACATATCTATTTTTTCTTAAAGTCAAATCTGAGAAAAAGTTATGATTATATTGTGTTTCTGGATAAAACGGAACAAAGCTGTCGTAAATAAAATCAATAAATTCTCAAAGCTAGGAGAAATGCAGTTTGTAAAGTAAAATTTGTAAGATAAAGTGTTGAACATGTTTATGGGTCGACAGGATGACGTTGGCTCAGTTTACTGACAAAAAAACCTTTACAAATCAACTAAAATGAATTACACACTGATGATCAATATAAACATAAATCCCATTTCATAATTTAAAAAAATGTACATGTGTTCTGGATCCACTCTAAATATAAAGAAAAATATATTGTGAACATAAAATTTCAAATCCTCAAACAAACGCTCATCCTCACATGTTTAAGGCGTGTGTGCAGTGCAGATTGTCATCATCACAGAACAAGCCAACTGCAATAACACATGCTTTTCACACTGTGCCACAGAAACCTATGAGGCTTTTCCTGCAGTTTGTTCTTTTGTATGTTTCTTTTCGTGAGCTCGAAAACTTCCTAACTGAGCGAATCTCTGGCCGCAGACCGAGCAGTGATAAGGTTTCTCTCCAGTGTGAATTCTCTCATGGGTTTTCAAGAAAACTGCTTGATTGAACGTCTTGTCACACTGAGAACATTTGAAGGGTCTTTCACCAGTATGAAGTCTCTGATGTGTCGCTAAATAGGAACGGTGAGCAAAACTCTTCCCACAAACACAGCAGGGATGAAGTTTCTCTCCGGTGTGAATTCTCTCATGAAAGCTGAAAGAAGTTGGTGTAGAAAATCTCTTTCCACAGTGAGAGCAGAGGTAAGGTTTCTCTCCAGTGTGAATTCTCTCATGACGTATCAGATGAAATTTCTCACGGAAACGTTTATCACAGTGTGAACACTGATAGAGTTTCTCATCAGAGTGAGTTCTCTGGTGTACCTTCAGACCATGTGACTGTCTAAAGGTTTTTCCACATTCACTGCACTGATACGGTTTCTCATTGGTGTGTAAACGCATGTGTTCCTTCATATGAGGTTTGTGGTTGAATCTCTTGTCACAGTGAGGACACTTGTGTGGTTTTTCTCCAGTGTGAATTCTCTGATGAGTAACAAGATTTGCTTTGGTACTGAAATATTTGTCACATTCACTGCAGTGATACCGTCTCTCATTAGTGTGCAAACGAACATGCATGTTTAAACTAGATGAATCGCTGAATCGCTTCTCACAGTGAGGACACTCGTAAGGTTTTTCTCCCGTGTGAATTCTCTTATGAGTAAAAAGATATTGTTTGCTGCTAAAATATTTGTCACATTCACTGCAGTGGAAAGGTTTTTCTCCAGTGTGTGTCCTCATGTGACATTTCAGACTAGAAGAAGATCTAAAACTCCTCCCACACTGCTGACAGTGAAAGTGTTTCTCGTCTCTGTGCTCTTGTGAATGACGTCTCTTCTCTTGTAAGGTAGGAAAGCTGATGTCACATCTCCTGCAGGTGAAGAGTTTCTGTTCTGTGTGTTTTCTCTCATGTGTCTCTAAACGTCTCTGTGAACTGAATGTCTTTCCACAGGTGATGCAGGAAAGAGTTTGTGCTGTCAGTCGCTGTTTTGATGTAGAGGCCGTTTCTCCATCACAACATGAATCACCGCTCTCATCTGAAACAAACACAACAGTGTTAAGAAGAAGCTCCAGCACATCTGACACTACATCAGTGTTGACTGAGGATGAGAAACAAGAGATTGAAATATTGTGATCAGACAACAGATGAAACAAACCTGAAGGAATAAAATCATCATCATCATGATTCTCATCTTCTTCATCAGTGTGATGTTCTTCTTCTTCATCAGTGTGATGTTCTTCTTCTTCTTCTTCTTCTTCTGTGGTTTGTGTTTTGATGTCCACCAGTTTCCTGCAGTCCATCAGTCTGACAGAACACATGTTCAGTGGTCTGGTGTTCAGGATCTGCTGTTCTCCAGCGTTACAGACAGAATCCAGAGACTCTGTGGAGGTTTGATCAGTAGATTCATCCTGATTCAAGGTGTGATTACTGTCACACACAGTGTCCTGAGCGTCTGTGGGGTTTGTGTCAGTATAACAGAGTAAAGTGAGGCTGAGCTCGGAGTCCTGTGTGTGTCTGGATTTCTGTTCAGAGAGGAAATATATTGACATAAAGCTCTAAAGTGTCACAGTGACATTAAAGTAGAAACATTTAAAAACAGTCAATGATGTTGAATGTGTCCAAACCTCTGTGTTGATTTCATGTCCTCTTGTCCTCAGCTTTTCCTCCAGTAACTTCACCTCTTTCTTCAGCTGACAGATTTCTGTGATGAAATCATCAATATCCAGCATGGACACATCAGTTCCTACTGATTTACAGCACATCTGTGACGTCATCGTCAACATCTACACACAAACACACAGAATAATGTTTGTATTGTGATTATAAATGACAGCGGCTGAATCTACACACAACTGGACAGTTTGTAACTTTTGTTTTCTTCCACAATATTAAAACTCATGTTTGTTTTGAGATTAGTTTCATTTGTTGTGTCGTCACTGAGCAGTTATATTATCAGTTGATAGACAACATTTACACACATCGGTCACTTGATCACAAATCAGATTTAAACACGATATTCTTACTTTTCTTCTCGTTTGTTCTGAAAGTGTGAAAGTCTCAAAGCGTCCAACACAAAACAGAGAGAGAATTTTTCATCTATTGTCAATAAAACACTAAAGAGAGAAAATCAAAGTGACGTAAACACGCAGCGCTCGATGTTGTTCTTCTTCTTTTTAATGGCGGAGGAAACTTACTGTTTAGCTGAATAACCGCCACCTATCGGACTGGAGTGTGAGACAAAGATTGGCATACGACGGGATAATAAAATATAATTATAATATATTAATTTGTCGCGTCTCTTTGCAAAAACGAATCAAATATGACTTTATGTTCTTTCTTTTATCAGCAAACTAAAGAACTGCAGAGCGACTCAATGATTCACAATCACCAGTAAACGCATGTGGACGCTTCTTCAAATAACGTCTTTAATAAATCCCATATAAACTCACACTTGTCCCCTATATCATTTTATTATTCTTTTTTTAAATATTGTATTATATGGTGCGATATGATGTCAAGATCAATCTTAAGTGTGAAAATACGACAAATAGTGTATTTAGTCGTCTCGTGCACTTTCCTCCACAGCCATTGAGAGTTAAAGACCCTAAAATACTCCCAACTGAGGTTCATAGCTGAACAATAACGGAATTATCCCCTTATGTCATGTTGTAATTTTCTTAATTTTGTATTTATATTATTTATATAATTCTTCCTTTTATAAATCATCTTTTTTCGGGGTTTTTGTCCTAAACCTGCATATATAATTCCTGTTTGTATTAAGAGCTGCTCCCTCAGGCTTTGTCTTTTCTGTCTTATTCTGTCGAGTGACGTAACCCTATTTTTACAAATATAAAAACCATCAAGTTACATATGAAATAATGTTTGAGAAATATAACATGATCGTCATATGACACAAGTGATGAGTCTCCAGTCCAGCAGGAGTCGCTCTGCAGCTCTTCAGTCCGCCGATAAACACACTAAAGAAAGAAAGACAAACATCGAGCGCTGCGTGTTTACATCACTTTGATTTTCTCTCTTTAGTGTTTTCATGAGTGTAAACAGAGTGTTGTGTGTGTGTAGATGTTGACGATGACGTCACAGATGTGCTGTAAATCAGTAGGAACTGATGTGTCCATGCTGGATATTGATGATTTCATCACAGAAATCTGTCAGCTGAAGAAAGAGGTGAAGTTACTGGAGGAAAAGCTGAGGACAAGAGGACATGAACTCAACACAGAGGTTTGGACACATTCAACATCATTGACTGTTTTTAAATGTTTCTACTTTAATGTCACTGTGACACTTTAGAGCTTTATGTCAATATATTTCCTCTCTGAACAGAAATCCAGACACACACAGGACTCCGAGCTCAGCCTCACTTTACTCTGTTATACTGACACAAACCCCACAGACGCTCAGGACACTGTGTGTGACAGTAATCACACCTTGAATCAGGATGAATCTACTGATCAAACCTCCACAGAGTCTCTGGATTCTGTCTGTAACGCTGGAGAACAGCAGATCCTGAACACCAGACCACTGAACATGTGTTCTGTCAGACTGATGGACTGCAGGAAACTGATGGACATCAAAACACAAACCACAGAAGAAGAAGAACATCACACTGATGAAGAAGATGAGAATCATGATGATGATGATGATTTTATTCCTTCAGGTTTGTTTCATCTGTTGTCTGATCACAATATTTCAATCTCTTGTTTCTCATCCTCAGTCAACACTGATGTAGTGTCAGATGTGCTGGAGCTTCTTCTTAACACTGTTGTGTTTGTTTCAGATGAGAGCGGTGATTCATGTTGTGATGGAGAAACGGCCTCTACATCAAAACAGCGACTGACAGCACAAACTCTTTCCTGCATCACCTGTGGAAAGACATTCAGTTCACAGAGACGTTTAGAGACACATGAGAGAAAACACACAGAACAGAAACTCTTCACCTGCAGGAGATGTGACATCAGCTTTCCTACCTTACAAGAGAAGAGGCGTCATTCACAAGAGCACAGAGACAAGAAGCCCTATGAGAAGAAACAGTTTCACTGTGAGCAGTGTGGGAAGAATTTTTTTACAACTTCTTCTAATATGGGAGTCCACATGAGGACACACAGTGATGAAAAACCTTTCCACTGCAGGGAATGTGACAAATATTTCAGCACTAAAGCATATCTTGTTACTCATAACAGAATTCACACGGGAGAAAAACCCCATAAGTGTCCTCACTGTGACAAGAGATTTACTGACGTATACGGTCTGAAGTCCCACGTGTTCGTGCACAGTGATGAGAGAAGGTTTCAGTGCAGGGAATGTGGGAAAAGTTTTAAGCAGCCAACTGCTCTTACAATACACCAAAAAGTGCACTCTGAGAAACTCTATCAGTGTTCACACTGTGATAAACGTTTCTGTCAGATAGCTCATCTGACATCTCATGAGAGAATTCACACTGGAGAGAAACCTTACCTCTGCTCTCACTGTGGAAAGAGCTTTTCTGATCCATCTCATTTCAGAGTTCATCAGAGAATTCACACTGGAGAAAAACCTCATCACTGCAGTGTTTGTGGGAAGAGTTTTACTCAACATACTACCCTACTAAAACACCAGAGAACTCATACAGGTGAAAGACCTTATAAATGTTCTCAGTGTGACAAGACGTTTGCTCGATCAGATGTCCTGAAAACCCATGAGAGAGTTCACACTGGAGAGAAACCTTATCAATGCTCCATCTGCAGTGAGAGATTCACTTATTTAGGAAGTTTTAATTCTCATCAGAAGAAACATGCTGAAGAACAAACTGCACTGGAATCATCATAGCGCTGTTAGGGTCAATATCACTTTAAAAGGTACAGATCACCCAAAAATCTACCATTTTCTCTCATTTGGTTGTAAATCTTTATGCGAGTCTTCTGTAGACAACAAAAGAAGATATTTAGAGAAATGTCTCAGTGGTTTTGTGTTCATACAGTGGAAGTCAATGGGGCTTAGTGTTGTATTGTCGTCAACATTCTTCAGAATATCTTTATTTGTGTTCTGCAGAAAATAAAAGCTTATATAGGTTTAGAGAGTGGATTGGTTTTGGGTCTGATCATTAATCTGGTTTAATCAGGCTTTCAGTTTTGTCTGGGTAGTTTTGATAGTTTAGCCTGTATTTACACCATGCTGGATCAACAATAAAAGCAACAATGTTTCAATCGTAAAAGTGTAAGAATCGTGTGATTTCAACATTGTTTTTCAATACAGTCGAAGCGCTTGTATCTACTATATGCTACACAGATTTTGATTGATCCAAACTTGATTGCATCAATCTGCAAAACATGCGCTTAAGAATGCTGATGATTTATCTGTTAAGTACTTGAGAAGAAAGGCTGTGTTTTAAAAAAAAAGTGTTCTTGAAGATATTATATTGTGCAGTTTTCATTATTTACTTATAAATAATATGTCCTAATGGCAGTCCTGGCCATCTGAAGATGTGTTGATATTCAGCAGTATACAGCTCATGTGATTTGTGTTATACTCCTGCTAATAGACATGTATTTAAATGTGATTAAACTACAATATAATTTTTTGAAGGGAGTGGTATTCAAAATTGTGTATTTAAGTTTTTAGCTGGTTGAATGTTTATAGAAATTAAAAAAAAATGTATTTACAAATATAGCTTTGTGACGTTTTTCACTGTTGTGTAATGTCTGTGTTCATCTGACATTCGTAAATCAGTCCCGGCTAGCACAGGCACTTCTATAAGATGTCTGTTTAACATCTTTGAAAGAGCGCTTTTACATTCTAAATCATTATACACATCTTAAACGTAAACATTTGACAGCAGACATCTGCGAGATGTCTTGCAGATGTAAATATAGACATTAAATAGATGTTTGTGTGCTTTAGCAGACATCTCATCGATGTACCTGGCTATCTGGGAAAGGACAAAAATGTGTATGTGTTGAAATAGAATTCAATGAACTCCTGTAGTAGTGTTTTTAGGTCGGGTCAAGTACAGCACAAGTATTTGTCTGATTCAAACATTGTATCTGTCAAAAGCTGACATTCGGTGTTGGATGTAGAATAAACTAAATTAGTTTTTTTTTGCCATTTATTCAGTTTAAAGTAGAAATTATAGTATTCAGTTAGTCTTCAGTACTGGTCAAAAACTGAAATTATTCTGCACACGAAACTAATTTTGACATACTCAACTTTACACTCACTTACACTACCGTCACTTAAGATTTAAACTGATATTCTCGCTTTTGTATTAAATAAACGTGTAAAATGAGCTGTGATGAGCCTCCAGTCCAGCAGGAGTCGCTCTGCAGCTCTTCAGTCCGCTGATAAACACACTAAAGAAAGAAAGAAAGACAAACATCGAGCGCTGCGTGATTTTCACGCGTTGGCGAAACGGAAGTAAACGAAACTTTATCTGGACGCAATAAATCATTCGCGGTTTTGATAGAAACAAAGACACGAGCAGAAATGTGGGAATATCGCGTTTAGTTCTTGACATGTTGAGGAGAACAGCATGTGTTCTGTCAGACTGATGGAGATGAGAAGAGAAACCACAGCAGAAGAAGAAGAACATCACACTGATGATGATTTCATCCCTTCAGGTATATTATACTTGACTGAACTGTTTTTCATGATCATAAAAACCTTGTAATTTCTAAGGTACGTGTTAGATACTAGAGATGCACCGATTGTATTTTTATTGGCCGATTTTCGATATCTTTGAGGAGGACGAAGATTTAAATGTGTGGTTGCACTTTGGTTGTCAGATTGCACATGGAACAATATCAGTGTCAAAACTGTTTACTGTTACACACTTTACTGTGATGTAAATTAATCGATTCAATTATTTTCCTAAGTAATAACGCAGTTTAGTTGATGTTGGCATGAATATACTCTGTTTTGATGTAGCGGCTGGAAGTCTCTTTGGGAGAACTGAAGTCGACTTCTGCTGGCAAATCTACTAAAAATTTGTCTTCAGGAGATTATTTTCAGTTGACTATATTCATGACTCCTTGTTCATCATAACTGGTCCTTACTGATAATTCCCTTGAAGCGTAACTAACCAAATGCTGGGGTGATATAATGTTTCTACAGACGTCTTTTCTGAAGGTGTATGCTGAACATGTATCTCTTTAATCCCTATCGGTTCCTGTGTTGGTCTGTGAGATGAAGTTCTCTTTACCATGTCGAAGTAAAATCTGTTTAGACATCTCAAAGTGCGAACTCGATAATAGATTTGGATTGTATTTGATAATAGTTTAATATAACAATTTTCAATTGATGTTTTAGAATTAGAACAATTATTATATTTGCTAGATTTTTATAGATGGCAGACTTCATGTTATTCGTTATTTCCACTTTAATGGATGCACTGAAAATCAGAGGTCTTCAGAGGATGACTTTTTGGAGATGCAGATTGTTCAAAACATTATTAACGCTGTTGTGTTTGTTTCAGATGAGAGCGGTGATTCATGTTGTGATGGAGAAACGGCCTCTACATCAAAACAGCGACTGACAGCACAAACTCTTTCCTGCATCACCTGTGGAAAGACATTCAGTTCACAGAGACGTTTAGAGACACATGAGAGAAAACACACAGAACAGAAACTCTTCACCTGCAGGAGATGTGACATCAGCTTTCCTACCTTACAAGAGAAGAGACGTCATTCACAAGAGCACAGAGACGAGAAACACTTTCACTGTGGTGTAAAGTCTTTCCACTGCAGTGAATGTGGAAACTATTTCAGCACTAAATCAAATCTTGATGCTCATCAGAGAATTCACACGGGAGAAAAACCCCACAAGTGTCCTCACTGTGAGAAGAGATTCGGCCGTAAAACCCATCTGAAGAGACACGTGCGTGTCCACACCAATGAGAGACCGTATCAGTGCAGTGAATGTGGAAAAGGCTTCAGGGATTCAGGTTGTCTCAAGTCCCACCAAAAAATACACTCTGAGGAGAAACTCTATCAGTGTTCACACTGCGATAAACGTTTCAGTCATAAATTTCAGCTGATACCCCATGAAAGAATGCACACTGGAGAAAAACCTTACCTCTGCTCTCACTGTGGAAAGAGATTTTCAACACAAAGTTCTATTAGTGTTCATCAAGCAGTTCACACTGGAGAGAAACCTCATCACTGCAATGTTTGTGAGAAGAGTTTTAGTCGACTTGACATTTTATTGAATCACCAGAGAACTCATACAGGAGAAAAGCTACACAAGTGTTCTCAGTGTGACAAGATATTCGCCCGATTAGATGTCTTGAGAGTCCATGAGAGAGTTCACACTGGAGAGAAACCTTATCACTGCTCCATCTGCAGTGAGAGATTCGCTCAGTTAGGAAGTCTACGAGCTCACCAGAAGAAACATGCTGAAGAACAAACTGTACAAGAATCATCTTAACGTCTTTTACTAGTTTTATTTACAGCCTCTTTTACTTTGATTCGTGTTGTCTTAAAATCAGTTTTCTGCGATCTGAAAGGATCAGTCTCAATCAGTCAGGGACGGTCTTCAATTGCAAGTTAATCGATTTCTCATAGGAATGAAAATGAACCTAGTGAACTGAGGCCTTGAAGCTCTCATACGACATCAAATTTACATTTAATAAAAACACATGATTACAAAAACATTTTTCTTATTCATTTTTTTTAAATTATTATTACTATTTGTATTACTAATGGCATAGACTACATAATAGAGAACATTCACAACAAAAGTAAAAAAAGGTTGTCGACTTAGAGTCTGTAAATGTGATGATTTTATATTTGCTCTACCTGTTTGTATACATGATTTATATTGACTAACACATTGGCTGCATTATCACTGTATGCCTGGTGTATTTAACCAATAACCTTATACGACTATAATATCATGCAGGTAAATCTCACTGATGAGAAGGTTCTTCTAATAGTTCACTACGTGTTCAACAGTACATGATCTTGAGAACAATGTGTGCTGTTTTCTTATGAATGAGTTGGGCTGGGTTTCCCGTTCTTAAGACTATTCGCTACCACTCTTTAGGTATAATTTAAGGATGACGTAGCATTAAGAAAGTTTCGAGAAACCCAGTCTTAATTTGTCTGAACTAAATATTTACGTGATTTTGCTGACAGATTAGCCTGCTCAAAGAATTTGAGAGGATTGACGCCCAACGGTAACTTGATATTTAAATGGTTGATTTTTGCGCTTGATCAGGCGCCATATGCTGGTGGTTGTTTAAAATGACAAACGCATCATTGTGAGAACGTTCACCACAACATGTAGAAACAGCAATGTTCCAGATCGGAGAAGGAAAAGCCGTTTGATGATGATTTTATTCTCTAAGGTTCATTGTTTTTGTTCTTTGATGAGGTGCTTGTTTCACTTGCATTAGATAAACAATAAATAAATAAATATTTTTTTCTGACTGATATAAGTTTTTTCTGACTGATGTAAGATATAGATGTGGGATGTTTGAAACTGCATGTTTGAGGTCCTGCGACAATATTTCACAGGATTCATTTTGATAATCTGTAAAAATATGCTGAGACTGATATGCAAATATTGTTCCTTTTTTGTCCTCCCTTTTATTTTTTTTTAATATAATCAGTGTTGGGTTAGTTACTAAGTAATTAGTTATTGTAATTCTATTACTTTTCTAAAGTAAGGGATTATTCTTGTTTTTTCTGTAATTTCATTACAGTTACTTCTGATGTAATTAAAGTAAATACTTTATGTAATATATGTATGTGAAATAGTGGAATTGACATCTAAATTCAAAGTCTATCTTTAATATTTGCGCCATTCCCTGTGAGGCCGTTTTTTAAACTTTAGTTAGCATGTAATGTTTGAAAAATACCTGCAAAATGATAAAAGCTCAAAGCTCACTGGTAAGTGAGATATTGGATGGGTCCGAAATCACATATACTGTGTCAGTACGTTCTATATTGTCTGACTAGGAGTAGTTTGAATTAATTTTGGACAGTCATGTGACCCGTATGCTCTTTGACCTATGACGTATCAACAACAACCTACACGTCAGCGTTGATAAATAACATACATTTATTTATTGGCACTTAATGGTCAGCTATATTATTTGATTTTCTTTTGAGATTCCCGTAGCATCATGGGATACATAAGTGTCAATCCGATCCATACATCCAACAGTGGGCGGAAGTATTTCTCGCCCACTTCTGCATAGTGAGGTTTCAGACATACTATTCATGACTCATTTTTGCCTACCATAAAGTATGGAAGTATGCGATTTCGGACGCAGCCATTGTCTTTAACAGGAGGCTATTTTCAAGGACTACAGCCATCATCTACTTCGCGGGTACATGACGTCACTATTCCGCCACAGGGACACGCCAAAGGGGGCGTGGTCTTGTTTCGCTTCCACACTAGTTGTTGTAGTAGAGTCATCATGCCGTCGAGACGCTGTTATTTTCATCCCAGTGTGACGTCACCTTTGTTTGGGCTTCCCAGGGACGCTGCACTTAGAGAACAATGGTTAACGTTTATTTTTAAGTCGGTTCCTACGCAGTATAATCCCCATATAGCTCTATGTGCAGCACATATGGCGGAGGACCGCTTCCTCAATCTTCCTCAGTTCAATGCCGGATACGCGCAAAGGTTATTCCTGAAAGATGGAGCAGTTCCCACTTTGTCTGGAGAAGGTGTAGTTTATGGACCACAGCGGGTAAGTGTAGTTTGTTATGTAGGTTGGCGTGTTTCCTTTGAAATGTTTCTATCATTTACATCACAAATGGCAACGCGCTTTGCTAGCCAGTTAGCTAGATGCTAATTGAAATTGTTCCGACAAATGTCTGTAAACCACGATATATATTTTTGTACTCCCACCAGACGACACCGTTTGTGTGTGTTTGTTGGTCTTTGTAGTGGTCGGTGTACATAGTTTTTTGTTAATGTTGTTTACTGTTTAACCACATGGATTAATGGTTGTGTGTTTATGTAGTTACTGTAGTAAAGCCGTGTTGTGGTCATTAGCTCTGGCGACAGCTATTATGCTACAGTCGTGTGGTCTAACAGTGCTAAACCGTCAGTAGCAAACACTGTATATCAGGACGGGGTTATTCAAATTATTATATGAAATGCATGGCTGTTTTGTTTCTGTTGTAGTCTGATATATGTCCATTTAGCATGTCATGACTGTTGATTTATTATTTTACTTCTTTATTATTCACTTTTTTCAATATTTGTTATAGAGTTCATCTCGGCAGCAAGCAAGTTCCCAAGAGTTCCCTGTGACATCTCTACTTCATGAAGCTCCCTGTCAAACAGAAACTGTGCACATACAGACATCGCCAATGAGGCGCTCGGTGGGCACACAACTTTCTGCTAGTACATTGAGTAAACTCCGCGTAAGGAGCAAAGGTATGAACTATAGACAATCAATGTGTTTTTTACTTACATGTTACTTTTTGGATTATGTGTCTTTATAGATAAATGTTATGTGATTTGCATGACAGACTGTTTTTCGCCTTGTAGGCATTCAGGCAACAGTTTCCAGTCGGGATGTTGGCACTGAAACCATGATCATGTTGCCGGATATGGGGCTGTCTTCAACAGCAGTACATGGCTCAATCTTCAGGCCAAGAAAAAGACCACGTCTGGAGATGGAGGAGGAGGAACATAGAGAATCTGAGTTACATGTAGAGCCACATGACTTTACATATAACCCAAAGTCTCCCACTCAGGAATCTGAATTGTCGTAAGTTGAAAATCGTGTTTACTAATAATGCAGTTTGACATGAAAGCAATCTTCAAATAAATGCCCTTTTTATTGTTTTAGAATAGATCCCGAGTCCAACTACGGTGACAACAAGTACATTGTTTTTGAAAGCTGCCTTAGACAGTTGTTTGAATCCTGTCCGGTTTGTAAAGCGAATTGTGAGGTCCGCAAGAGACAAATGGGGACTTTTGTTGCATTCACCCAGCTATGCCAAAAGTGTCAGTATCACAGACGGTGGCAGAGTCAGCCCGTTATAGGGACGACCCCAGTGGGAAACCTGCAATTGTGTGCTGCCACATATTTTCAGGGAGGGTCCTATGCAAAACTTCAAAAGGTATTCAATAACTTATTTAACTTGAATTATTACTAAATGTACCGTTATCAGTATGTATGTTTTGTGACCGTTATAATTTATATTTCCATAGATTTTCAAGGCCATGCAGCTCCAAACTGTGCAATATGATACTTACCAGAGACATGCAAGGAATTTCATAGAGCCTACCATCATCCACAAGTGGAACAGAGATCAACAACATCTTATGCGGCAGCTGAGAGAGAGGGGAAAGGTTGCAATAGCTGGAGATATGCGCGCTGACTCACCGGGTAGATGTAGAGAATGAAATGAATATGTTTATTCAATAGTTTGTCACAACATTTATAGTACTGAAGTTCTCATCAATGTTATACCTATGATTGTGATTTTTCTTTTCCGTTTTCCATAGGACACTCCGCTAAATTTGGATGTTACACAGTGATGGATATGGAAACAAACTCAATTATGGATCTTCAGCTAATTCAGGTGAATAGTTTATTCACACCTCTTGTTTCTTTTTTTTTTTAATCCATTCATGTGTCTATATTCATATCTGCACTTCTGTGTACCCATGCTATTGATAGAGCAACGAGGCAGGTGGTAGTTACCACATGGAAAAGGAGGGTTTAAAGCGCTGTCTTGATAAGATGGAGTCTTGTGGTTTGGTGGTTGACTACATAGTCACTGATCGCCATCCACAGATTCAGAAGTACCTGAGAGAACGCAACGTCACTCAGTACTATGATGTGTGGCACTTTGAGAAAGGTACATGTTAACCTTCATTTTTTTTAAATAAAGTTGATAAGTGTCGTTTACAGTTTTATTGCTATTTAAGCATTTTATGAATAATTAATTAGCTTTCGTTTCGTTTTTTACAGCTTTGTCTAAGAACCTTCACAAGCTTTCGCAAAGTAAGGACTGCGAGGTGCTGAAAAAATGGTCGAAAAGCATCAAAAATCATCTGTACTGGAGTGCCACTTCCTCTGTTTCTGGTCCTGAAAAGGTGGCGAAATGGACATCACTTCTTAATCACATACAGAACATCCATGTTCATGACAACCCCCTGTTTCCTAAATGTGAACACCCAGATAGAGTTTTAAGGGATCCCATAAAATGGTTTCAACCAGGTATGTCTACATAGAGAGGGTAAATCCACCTTATGACCCTTTACTCTTGAAATGTAAAGATTTTTGTTGTAGTTTGATGTCTGTGTTGTTTACAGGGTCAGTGGCACTGCATAAAGTGGAAAAGTTAACGTGCAACAAGAGCGTTCTCAAGGACTTTGAGAAACTCAGTCACCACGTTCAAACGTCTTCACTGGAGGCATTTCACAGCCTCATTCTGCGTTTTGCCCCAAAAAATGTAGTTTTTCACTTCATAGGAATGCTTTGCAGGTAATATTCTTTATGGTACCCTCAATATAATGTAGTTATAGTCACCTAATTATTACATATTTGATTAATTATTCATTGATTGCAGGTTTTATCTAGCGGCAATGCACTACAATGAGAATGCCAAGCATCCACACTCAACCTCAACTCAAAGACAGGCTGTATACAACATTGGTTTTCCCAAATCAAAACAAGGGGAATGCACAGCCAAGCCAGTGAAAACAGACCCAACATACAGTACGTTAGAAGAATTGAGAAAACAAATTACTTCAATAGAACAGATTTTAAGCAAAATAAAATGACACTAAACACTAATCTAACATGAAAAAGTACTAACCAAAAATATGGGTTGTCCAAGTACTTCTTGTGAAACTTGTTGTTTGCCTTACAGACTGTGTCGATGACCTTATGAGTCTTCTACTACGTGAAGTCATTGTGGACTCAACACCATATGCAGAAGAACTACATCAGATCACTGTTCCCCCTCCTCTGTCGTCACAGTTCGAAAAACCTTTCAAGGAAGATGTGATTGCCCGCCAGTTGCATCAGTTTAGTCGAGAGGGGGCCGGAATCCAACATACGGCCCAGCTGGATCTGGAAATTGCTCAGGGGTATTCCAGAAAGCTGGTTATGTGACATACCCAGGTAAGTTTCAGGGTTGGCTGACGGTAAATTAACCCTGCTTTCTAGAATACACCCCTGGCAGATCCGAAAGATAACACAGGACGGGATGACAACCCTCTGACAAAGCTGCGATTTGACAGTATTGAATAACAGACAAAGTAAACCATTGGGTTATTGAAATCATGTGTACATACGTTTGTAACAAAGACATTGATTAAAAATTTTGTCTTCAGCAAAAAGAAGATATGGCGGTAACATGTCTTGAATTTATTTGTATTTTTACATCATTATATTTTTTATTTATCTTATTTTAAAAGATAATGTCGTTTTGCACAGTGATTTATTAGTAAATCCAAGTAAATTATAAATTAAATGTTTGGTACTACGATTACAAATGACATTTTTTATGATATATTTTAGTATGTTTGTACATCTGCCGATATATCATGTTTAAAAAATAAACTGAGAAATTCCACAGATTACAGATATTTATTTTCTCAAGACCATAAAAATATAACAACTATGAGTTCAAGCTAAATGATCATATTGATTGAAGGCACTATGATGATTCCAGTGCAGTTTGTTTTCCAGCATGTTTCTTCTCATGACCTTTAAGACTTTTTAAATAAGTGAATCTCTCACTGCAGATGGAGCATTGATAAGGTTTCTCTCCAGTGTGAACTCTCTCATGGGTTCTCAAGATATCCGATCGAGCAAACGTCTTGTCACACTGAGAACATTTAAAGGGTCTTTCAGCTGTATGAGTTCTCTGGTGCCTAAAGAATGTACAGTGTGTAGTGAAACTCTTCTTACAAACACTGCAGAGGTAAGGTTTCTCTCCAGTGTGAATTCTCTCATGATTTATCAGATGAAGTTTCTCACGGAAATGTTTATCACAGTGTGAACACTGATAGAGTTTCTCCTCAGTGTGTGTTCTTTGGTGCGACTTTAAAGATGCTGAACTCTTAAAGGTTTTTCCACATTCACTGCACTGATACGGTCTCTCATTGGTGTGTAAAAACAAATGTTTCTTCAGATGGGAATTGTGCCTGAATCTTTTGTCACAGTGACGACATGTGTACGGTTTTTCTCCCGTGTGAGTTCTCTGATGAGTGACAAGATAGGCTTTGATGCTGAAACACTTGTCACATTCACTGCAGTGGAAAGACTTTTCATCTCTGTGTGTCTTCGTGTGGGCTTTCAGACTAAAAGAGGAGACAAAACTCTTCCCACACAGCTCACAGAGAAACTGTTTCTCCTCTTTGTGCTGTTCTGAATAATGACGATGCTCTTGTACGATTTTCTGTTCTGTGTGTCTCCTGTCATGTCCCTCTGTGATGGGTTTTGATGTAGAGGCCGTTTCTCCATCACAACATGAATCACCGCTCTCATCTGAAACAAACACAACAGTGTTAAGAAGAAGCTCCAGCACATCTGACACTACATCAGTGTTGACTGAGGATGAGAAACAAGAGATTGAAATATTGTGATCAGACAACAGATGAAACAAACCTGAAGGAATAAAATCATCATCATCATCATAATTCTCATCTTCTTCATCAGTGTGATGTTCTTCTTCTTCTTCTGTGGTTTGTGTTTTGATGTCCATCAGTTTCCTGCAGTCCATCAGTCTGACAGAACACATGTTCAGTGGTCTGGTGTTCAGGATCTGCTGTTCTCCAGCGTTACAGACAGAATCCAGAGACTCTGTGGAGGTTTGATCAGTAGATTCATCCTGATTCAAGGTGTGATTACTGTCACACACAGTGTCCTGAGCGTCTGTGGGGTTTGTGTCAGTATAACAGAGTAAAGTGAGGCTGAGCTCGGAGTCCTGTGTGTGTCTGGATTTCTGTTCAGAGAGGAAATATATTGACATAAAGCTCTAAAGTGTCACAGTGACATTAAAGTAGAAACATTTAAAAACAGTCAATGATGTTGAATGTGTCCAAACCTCTGTGTTGAGTTCATGTCCTCTTGTCCTCAGCTTTTCCTCCAGTAACTTCACCTCTTTCTTCAGCTGACAGATTTCTGTGATGAAATCATCAATATCCAGCATGGACACATCAGTTCCTACTGATTTACAGCACATCTGTGACGTCATCGTCAACATCTACACACACACAACACTCTGTTTACACTCATGAAAACACTAAAGAGAGAAAATCAAAGTGATGTAAACACGCAGCGCTCGATGTTTGTCTTTCTTTCTTTCTTTAGTGTGTTTATCGGCGGACTGAAGAGCTGCAGAGCGACTCCTGCTGGACTGGAGACTCATCACTTGTGTCATATGACGATCATGTTATATTTCTCAAACATTATTTCGTATGTAACTTGATGGTTTTTATTTTTGTATAAATAGGGTTACGTCACTCGACAGAATAAGACAGAAAAGACAAAGCCTGAGGGAGCAGCTCTTAATACAAACAGGAATTATATATGCAGGTTTAGGACAAAAAACCCCGAAAAAAGATGATTTATAAAAAGAAAAATTATATAAATAATATAAATACAAAATTAAGAAAATTACAACATGACATAAGGGGAGAATTCCGTTATTGTTCAGCTATGAACCTCAGTTGGGAGTATTTTAGGGTCTTTAACTCTCAATGGCTGTGGAGGAAAGCGCACGAGACGACTAAATACACTATTTGTTGTATTTTCACACTTAAGATTGATCTTGACATCATATCGCACCATATAAAACAATATTAAAAAAAATAATAATAAAATGATATAGGGGACAAGTGTGAGTTTATATGGGATTTATTAAAGACGTTATTTCAAGAAGCGTCCACATGTGTTTACTGGTGATTGTGAATCATTGAGTCGCTCTGCAGTTCTTTAGTTTGCTGATAAAAGAAAGAACAGAAAGTCATATTTGATTCTTTTTTTAAAGAGACGCGACAAATTAATATATTATAATTATATGTTATAATCCCGTCGTATGCCAATCTTTGTCTTACACTCCAGTCCGATAGGTGGCGGTTATTCAGCTAAACAGTAAGTTTCCTCCGCCATTAAAAAGAAGAAGAACAACATCGAGCGCTGCGTGTTTACGTCACTTTGATTTTCTCTCTTTAGTGTTTTATTGACAATAGATGAAAAATTCTCTCTCTGTTTTGTGCTGGACGCTTTGAGACTTTCACACTTTCAGAACAAACGAGAAGAAAAGTAAGAATATCGTGTTTAAATCTGATTTGTGATCAAGTGACCGATGTGTGTAAATGTTGTCTATCAACTGATAATATAACTGCTCAGTGACGACACAACAAATGAAACTAATCTCAAAACAAACATGAGTTTTAATATTGTGGAAGAAAACAAAAGTTACAAACTGTCCAGTTGTGTGTAGATTCAGCCGCTGTCATTTATAATCACAATACAAACATTATTCTGTGTGTTTGTGTGTAGATGTTGACGATGACGTCACAGATGTGCTGTAAATCAGTAGGAACTGATGTGTCCATGCTGGATATTGATGATTTCATCACAGAAATCTGTCAGCTGAAGAAAGAGGTGAAGTTACTGGAGGAAAAGCTGAGGACAAGAGGACATGAACTCAACACAGAGGTTTGGACACATTCAACATCATTGACTGTTTTTAAATGTTTCTACTTTAATGTCACTGTGACACTTTAGAGCTTTATGTCAATATATTTCCTCTCTGAACAGAAATCCAGACACACACAGGACTCCGAGCTCAGCCTCACTTTACTCTGTTATACTGACACAAACCCCACAGACGCTCAGGACACTGTGTGTGACAGTAATCACACCTTGAATCAGGATGAATCTACTGATCAAACCTCCACAGAGTCTCTGGATTCTGTCTGTAACGCTGGAGAACAGCAGATCCTGAACACCAGACCACTGAACATGTGTTCTGTCAGACTGATGGACTGCAGGAAACTGATGGACATCAAAACACAAACCACAGAAGAAGAAGAAGAAGAAGAACATCACACTGATGAAGAAGAAGAACATCACACTGATGAAGAAGAAGAACATCACACTGATGAAGAAGAAGAACATCACACTGATGAAGATAAGAATCATAAAGATGATGACTTTGTTCCTTCAGAACATCAGTCTGACGAAGATGAGAATCTTAATGATGATGATGATAATTTTATTCCTTCAGGTATGTTTCCTTCTTTAGTATTTTATCTGTTGGTTGTATTTTTTCTCACACATATTTTCTCAATGTTGTAGCATTACTTTATGGCAGAATGGGTAATTTGGTAAGGTGTTAACCTTAGCCTGCTATAGCACTGAAATCATGATCTCACAATAGCGAAAACAGCTAACGAAAACCACAGCTATTAAAACGGGATTATATGCAGCATAGTTAGATGCTAGGTAACAATGTCGTTGAGCTAATGCAGAAAGGTGACATGAGCAACATAATCTAAACCCATCAAAATCAAAAGATGTTCAGAAGTTACCATGGCATCATGTTTGAAACCCTTGACTCCCGTAACTTTAGCTGCTCCAAGTGTTTGAAAAGCAACACAGATTATAATGATACATGTCAACACTCTTGTTTTGGCCAGGATTTTTCTGATTTTTCACATTTTGCTGGGGAAACATTAATACATAATCGAGCAGCACCAGCTCACAGTACTGGAGGCCGCCTTATTGTTTTGGGTATACTCGCACGCAGTGTCGCCAACTATTTTCAATGTAAAGTAGCTAAAGCCTGTCTAATAAATCGCTAAGTGTCACTTATTTGACTATCAGTCAAATCATCTGATTTGCGTCATCACGTAGTATTTAACAAGCGTAAGAACTTCAGGTCTGCTTTATGTCTCTACTCTCTGAGCTGTTGTATACAGTATAATATTAAAACAACACACCCAAATGCACAATACATACCTGTAGGTTCTTGATTATTTTTCTGTTTGTTGGCAGACAACAAAAACGTATGTAATGGTGAGTGAACTCAACCACTTAAAACTACCCAACAGCAGGCACTTTCCTTGAACAGCTCAAATCCGTCTGTTCATATTTTTGCGTCCATACAGTCATCACATTTTGAATCATAAATGCTCAGACAAGGTCAATAAGTAAATACATTTTAGGAAGCCATATCACCCTGTAGCCCAAGACTGTTTGCTGACAGAGCCTGGTCAGTACCTGGATGGGAGACCTCCTGGGAAATCTAGATTGCTGATGGAAGAGGTGTTAGTGAGACCAGCAGGCGGTGTTCACCAAAATGCCATTACCGTGTAAACTAACAGCCAAACGCATGAAAAGTATTGTGTGAACAGCCTGTCAGTTTCACCATTTTCTGTATGTTTCTCATTTACTAATTTAAACTCTGTCTACACTAATGCGTTTCCATTTGGAAATGTAGTTTTTGTTTAAAGAACGCTTTTCGTTTACACTCATGCGGAGCAAATTTAATGTCAGTTATTTATTTGATTACAATGTTTCTAAAAATGATCCAGTTTAAGAGTTTATGCTGTTTATGCTTGACCTTTATGCATTTTATGCAAATCTCCCCAACACACCCCTTAGATGAAAGAATCATGAACACTGTCTGTTTCATTTTCCAAAAGTTGTGGATTCCAAAAGTCTCTATCAATTAACTGGTTGTGCTCATGTCCAATATTTCAAAGCAGTTCACGTGAGATGTTTTGTCGAATGGGGTGGTGTTGGCCAACTTCACACAGATACAGTGAAGAGTAATAATTTGTTATTTTTCTTTCAGATGAGAGCGGTGATTCATGTTGTGATGGAGAAACGGCCTCTACATCAAAACAGCGACTGACAGCACAAACTCTTTCCTGCATCACCTGTGGAAAGACATTCAGTTCACAGAGACGTTTAGAGACACATGAGAGAAAACACACAGAACAGAAACTCTTCACCTGCAGGAGATGTGACATCAGCTTTCCTACCTTACAAGAGAAGAGACGTCATTCACAAGAGCACAGTGACAAGAAGCCCTATGAGAAGAAACAGCTTCACTGTGAGCAGTGTGGGAAGAGTTTTTTTACAACTTCATCTAATATGAAAGTTCACATGAGGACACACACTGGAGAAAAGTCTTTCCACTGCAGTGAATGTGACAAATATTTCAGAACCAAAGGAAATCTTGTTGCTCATAAGAGAATTCACACTGGAGAAAAACCGTACGCGTGTCCTCACTGTGACAAGAGATTCAACCACAAACCTCGTCTGACGAATCATTTGCGTTTACACACCGATGAGAGACCGTATCAGTGCAGTGAATGTGGAAAAACTTTTAGGCATTTAGATGGTCTAAAGTCACACCAAACAACTCACTCTGAGGAGAAACTCTATCAGTGTTCACACTGTGATAAACGTTTCCGTCATAAAACTCATCTGAGAACTCATGAGAGAATTCACACTGGAGAAAAACCTTATCACTGTTCTCACTGTGGAAAGAGCTTTTCTGATCCATCTCATTTCAGAGTTCATATGAAAATCCACACTGGAGAAAAACCTCATCACTGCAGTGTTTGTGGGAAGAGTTTTACTCAACATGGTAACCTACTAAAACACCAGAGAATTCATTCTGGTGAAAGACCTTATAAATGTTCTCAGTGTGACAAGACGTTTGCTTATTCAGATGTCCTGAAAACCCATGAGAGAGTTCACACTGGAGAGAAACCTTATCACTGCTCCATCTGCGACGAAAGATTCACGTATTTAGGAAGTTTTTACACTCATCAGAAGAAACATGCTGAAGAACAAACTGCACTGGAATCATCATAGTGTCTTGTTATTCTTGTGTGTAGCATCTGTAACCTCAGTATGAATGCACTTAAACTTACAGTTCTCTTTGAATTTCTGTAGTTAGGCCTATTCAGTTTCTGCTGTCTGTGAAACTTCAGAAATCATCCGTTTAAATCAGTCAGTGAGGGTCTTTAACATGCAGGTCTTTATTTTTGTCGTATTAATGGTAATTAACCTGTGTTATGTTGTTTTTCTAATTATGAACTTATATATGTTTTAATTACTTTTCCCTAATAATAAAAAAAGATGAGTGTCATCCTCAAGTATCATAGCTAAAAGAAATGTCAGGTTCATTCTTTCAAATTTCTTATGAAAATCCACCCTACATGTCCAACTGCTGTGTCTAAAAGCACCGTTTGTGATCATTCACGTTAGTCAAGTTGTGTTTCTCAAAGGGAAAGTCCACCCAACATTTGTATTACTTTCTGTGTGTGAAAGAAACCAAAATACGAGTTTAATCAACATATTCTTTTCCTCCCTGTCAGTCTCGACGTGCGTTCACCACAATGCTCGCGGTCCAATCGAAGCAGTTGCAACCCCCGGTTCACAGGGACTTCAAACATGGTGCTCTTTAAATTGCTGTCCACTTTGTTGAAGTAAATTTATACTTAATTTTCATCATATTGTGTTTATAGTTTTATTTTGTCAAGCTTAACATCCCTGCCTTGTAATAGTGAAATAATTCATTAGAAACTGTCAAGAAATTTAAAAAATATTATACAGTATGAAGAGTTTGGTGCCAAAATGATATATAACTCATGTTTTTAGTAGTAAATAGTCAGGTCAGCTTCAACAATAAATTGCAAAAAGGAAGTACACCATGTTTGTTTTCTATGCTAATGCTTCTTTCATCCATTATCAAGTCTTAAGTGACAGGATGGACATGGTACAGGTGGGATATATTTGTAGTTTTAGCCACATTCTGGCAATATATTTGCATATTATAACATTTACATTAAAGTAGATCGAATAAACCAATGAACAATCTGTCTATGTTTGTCACTTGTTGTCTGCACGGTCATCTTGTCCCTTAACTATCTTTTATTATCATTAAGTTTGGGGAATTGTTGTGTCATTGTGAAAGTATTGACTAATGGACTAAATGTCTTTCTGAAAATATGCATTTGATAATCACTGTGTATTTTCGTTGAATTTGTTCATAACAATGTGGACATGTCGTTGTTTGTTCATTCATGGTGTGCTTGCAGTTAAATGACCTGGAGTTTGACCAACATGCATTTTCAGCACCTGAAGATCTCCAAAGTTATGAAGAAAATCTGAATTTATTTGGAAAAGTCTGAAAGAGGTGATTTTGACTTCAATGCAGTTTCACACATATTTTAGCATTATTAGCGATATTATGAATGTGTAAAAATAGCATACATTAACTGTCAAGCTAGCACCAACATTATTCACCAACTCGGTTGAGCTCGCATTTCTGACAAGGTTTTTAATCCACTCCGGCAGATTTTGGAGATTTGTTTTCCTGTCAGTCAGCATGATTATTTTTTCATAAAAGATTAGATTAAAATAATCTATTTTAACTAAGGCATAGTCCTGGCTTAAGATAAAACTTTTCTTTGAAACTGTGCCATTATAGTTTACTTTGCTGAGTATCGTCTTGAGTCTCCAGTCCAGCAGGAGTCGCTCTGCAGCTCTTCAGTCCGCCGATAAACACACTAAAGAAAGAAAGAAAGACAAACATCGAGCGCTGCGTGTTTACATCACTTTGATTTTCTCTCTTTAGTGTTTTCATGAGTGTAAACAGAGTGTTGTGTGTGTTTGTGTATGTTTGTGTTTAGGTGTTGACGATGACGTCACAGTCGGATGAGATGTGCTCCAGACACACACAGGACTCCGAGCTCAGCCTCACTTTACTCTGTTATACTGACACAAACCCCACAGACGCTCAGGACACTGTGTGTGACAGTAATCACACCTTGAATCAGGATGAATCTACTGATCAAACCTCCACAGAGTCTCTGGATTCTGTCAGTAACGCTGGAGAACAGCAGATCCTGAACACCAGACCACTGAACATGTGTTCTGTCAGACTGATTGGGGCTGATGGGAAACTGATGGAGATCAAAACTGAACTTACATCAGAGGAAGAAGAGACTGAGGATGAGAATCAGGACGATGAGGAAGAGGATGATGATTTTACTCCTTCAGGTATGTTGTGTTGTTTGAAGTTATTTTAATCTTTCATGGCATTAATTTCAATTTCTGCTGCTTTAGTGAGTAGTATCGAAGGAAAAACATGTTAAATTTATTGAAAGGGGCTTGTTTATAGTATGCATTTGCCGTACTGCTGTTAACCAAAAAACCAACTGAATAAAATAAATGGACCTATAAGAAATATATTTGATCAGTTAGCTGTGCTGAATCACAATAATAATCATTATAGCTGCAAGCAGCAATAATCAGGCCCCAAAGCCGCTTCAGACAAGACAAACATGTCTCATTTAGACATTTTGAAAAGGCTTGCACTGTGAATAAATTATATTGCGTTGTTGACCGGAAAAACGGTCATTATTACGAACTATAATCAACATAATAACATAACGAGCCCTTTTGTTATAATAAAATAAAATATAGAGCCTACTTTATCTTACAGTATACTATATAAATATGGTCTTGAATGCAACTTTTCTGTTGAATTCAGAGCGATTTGGTCTGGTGTATTCAGAGATTAATCAATCAATAACAACACTTCTCTGCCTCTTTAAATAAGCAGAACTAAATCTGCTGTCACCTACCTTTAAATGCATAGACAGGCAGCATTTGAAGATTATTTGAACAAATTAAACACACATATTTATATTTGTGTACAACTGTCAACACATTAAAAACTATTCAGCTGATTTTTCCAAAATATTAGGGTGGAATTACCAAACAAGACAACTTCAAGGAAAACTATATGTGAGCAAAACCTATGAGAGGAAAGTTTCACACACAATTGAATAACTAAAAGTTTATAATAAAAATGTAAATTCATGTTATACGGCTCTTAATCCAACAGAATTAAGCTAAACATTATACAGATGCTCAGGAACATTTATGGCAATGATCTTTCCACTTTCTGCTCTGCACTACAGTGCTGTAGACCCAATGTGCAAAGTTTATTTAACTACTTTATTAACTTTCAGATGACAGCAGTGATTCATGTTCTGATGGAGAAATGGCCTCTACATCAGAAGAGCACAGGGAGAAGAAGCACCGATTTCACATGAGTGGTGAAAAGTCTTTCCACTGCCGTGAATGTGACAAATATTTCAGCACCAAACATTATCTTCTTTCTCATCAGAGAATTCACACGGGGAGAAAACCATACCAATGTCCTCACTGTGACATGAGGTTCGACCAAAAAATCAGTGTTCAGCAACATGTGGGTGTCCACACCAATGAGAGACCGTATCAGTGCAGTGAATGTGGAAAAACCTTTAAGAGGACATGTTCTTTACAGAGACACCAGATATCACACTCTGAGGAGAAACACTATCAGTGTTCACACTGTGATAAACGCTTCCATCATAAAGATAATCTGATGCTTCATCAGAGAATTCACACTGGAGAGAAACCTTACCTCTGCTCTGACTGTGGAAAGAGATTTTCTCATCCAAGTGTCTTCATAGAACATCGTAGAGTTCACACTGGAGAAAAACCTTATCACTGCAGTGTTTGTGGGAAGAGTTTTAGTCGGGCAGGTACTTTTAAACATCATCGGAGAGTTCACACTGGAGAAAAACCTTATCCCTGTGTTGTTTGTGGGAAGAGTTTCAGTCGACGTGATAATTTAAAGACACACGAGAGACTTCACACTGGAGATAAACCTTACAAATGTCGACAGTGTGACATGGCGTTTACTCAAAATGTTCTCCTGAAACTCCATCAGAAAGTTCATACAGGAGAGAAACCAGGAAAAACACGACCTGTGAAGAAGACTTTCAGACGGGCAGAGAAAAACAACAGCCAAACATCAGAACAGAACCCTTAATTGTTTTATGGTGGATGTTTTTTTAACCAACAGCAGCTCCCCATCTCCCAATCTGTGTGTTTACAATATGTACTTTTCATTAGTTAAATATATCCAAATCGTATTTGATGCATGATTTGAACACAGATGAAACAGTTTTATTGGTTAATATATGTTAATGTTGTAGAAATCCTCCCTACTAACAAAAAAGATCCAATTCTGGTAACCATTTCAATGGTTTTAAAGGAGATTGTATTGGTTTTAATGGAAACTATAATGGCGTCTACTGGTATGTGATGGATTCCATTGTTCAGATGTTAGATTCTATTGGAATAATGCCCAAAACACACTACACTGATTGGTCAGCAGCTGTGTTCTAATTCACGACTATAGACTCAAGACCTGCACTTTGCGATTCTGTGTCTGCGTCCAAAATTGCAGCGACAGTATGAGCTGATGCTTCCTTTTTTTGTCACATCCATGACTCATGAATTTTTTCCCTTTTCAAATAGAAAACTCGTGCATAGACTGATATTTTCCTGATGTCTTGACTCTATCATCAGGGCTTTAGTAATAGAGGTGATTCCATATATTGATATTAAATATATTCTCTGAGAATTTATATTTCAAGTTCTGACTGAAAGTATCTCATCCATAACACTGGAATTGGCCAAATAATAGTGTTTGGACGGATTAAAGCGATGACCCAGAGGCTTTAATGGATTTGCCTTGTAAACCTTATGTTGCTATACATAAAAAAGTTAGCTTGTACCTTGTATGTCGTTTGTTTTACATCAGTTGGTTGTGTAATTTAAGCGTTACATCCCAGCTAGTCAAAATACGTGATTTATGTAACATCACATAATCTTGTGACCAATGTTACGTCGTGGCGTGAAGTGAAATTCCTATTTGTCGCCTCGATATTAAATGACGTTTTAGTAAATATTTCTTCACACGTGATGTACTCATTATTGCGCATAAAGACGTAATTCCGTGTACAGACGTTAGACACGTGGACGTGTACTGGACGTCTTGCACGAAGCCTCGTGACTTCTTAATTAAAATCGTACGCCTCACTATTTTCCAGTGATATGTATATACAGTGTTGGGTGTAACTAGTTACTAAGTAATTAGTTACTGTAATGTAACTACTTTTACCTTAAAAAAGTAAAGTAAGGGATTACTCTTATATTCTCTGTAATTTAGTTACAGTTACTTCAGATGTAATCGAACTGTGTAATGTATAAAATAGTGGAATTGACATTAAATTTCAAAGTCTAACTTTAAAACGTACGCATTTATGTATCTTTCTCACATTTGTGATACTTTAGTCAGTTAATGAGAAAACTTTATGTAGTTGTATATGATTTATTTGGATGAATTAAGAGTCGTTTCATGTCTACCCTTGATTCACTTAACTAATCAAAGATGGTGTAGGATATAGAAAGTAATTAGTAATCAGTAACTAAATACTTTTTGGAGAGAGTCAATATTCAATAATTACACTATTGAATATGTAATTAGTAACTTGTAACTAATTACTTTTTCAGAGTAACTTACCCAACACTATATATATATATATATATATATATATATATGTATATATTACTATAGGCTGTTGCTCCCTGTGAAACCTAAATGGTTAAAAATAAGATTAAGCACATACGTTATCAGCCAAATAAGAATAAATATTCTTAACATCACTAAGTACATAATCTTCAAAAGATCTGAGAAAGTAATGGCTGGTGAACGATTGCGTTATATTTTTATCTCCTCACACACATACACACACAGCTCTGTTTCAGGCAGGCGTTAGATAATAGTGATAATGTACTTTATTGTAATTATATGGCGAGATTTTGCATTACTTCCGACAGTAACTGTATTCCTACACGTCCATTGCGTGTAGACGCGTAAACTCAAGACCTTCGATGTCAAAATAAAAGTCACACCAAGCAATGTAGCCCTTACCAATTTTTTTTAATTTACCATCAGGAAGACACAATAGGGCACATACAGTAAAGAACACTGTAAGTTGGTTAAAATGATTTTATTCTCTTTGTGAATGCTGGTATGTTTATGCGCATAATAAGCTTTACGTGTCAGGTTCCGTTGAGGGGAAGACCCAACAGATAGAGACGTGCAAAGAACCAAAACAAAATGCATTCTTGTGCTACAAAAGAACAGGCACTGAATGAAAATAAACATCAGAGTTCGACTAAACCGCACAAACCATTCAAACACGACTTCAGTCATGAGAGCAAAATCACTAAAAGTGATTGGGAACAGGTTTGATCTCCATGAGAAGCACATCGAGCACCAATTATTTAACTCATCTACAAGCGCATCTTCTGCTTCACAAATGTGAAAGTGCTTCTCCAAATTGTGAACACGCTTTTTAAAATAAAAGAATTCATAGCACTTGGGTTTTATTGGGAATTACCGCATTTTCAAGTCTACACTCTTTTACCAACACTGAGGGCCCATGTGTGAAAACACTGTGAACTAATTTGTTTAATAAGACACCACAGCGTCAAGTCATAATCCAAGGATGACATTGTCTGTTTGTACAACAACTGAGGTCAATATACATTAGCAGTGAGAGTACTTTAGGAGGAATGTGAGTGTTGAGGAAGAGGAAAGAGTGATGAAGAGGGGATGGGGTCTTGTGGTCCACACTTGGTGACGTCAGGAAGTCCAGACCTTATAGTGCACTAGGCACGACAAGTACATGGGACCACACTCTTGTGCTGTTGTTGTTACTTTAAAAGAAAGTTCTGTATTTTATATGGTGATTTTGGCACACAAGCATTATGCTGTAGAAACGTATGTTTGTCATTCAACTGCTTATGCCTATATATTTATTTGTGTATACAATAGCTAATGAGCATAATGTGTTCTTATTATGAATATATGTTATTTAACATTTCTCTATCATACAGATCTGTGTTGTTCAGCATTACAGAGGCCAGAGACAACTAGGCTAAATATAAACCTACAACAAAACAGCAGACGCTTATCACCATAAGTAAGAAAATGCACTCCATTCACAGTTTGGCTTACTTAGAAATAAAAATAGCCCAAATTGTTTTCTCTGTCATTACTACACACCTCAAAAAGCTAAATCTCTCATTTGGGGGTGTTAGAGTCTGTCTGAGTCAATGCCCTTCTGCTTCTCAAAGTTTCCTTTGTTTCATTAACAATGGTTTTATTCCGTAACAGGGCTTGACAACAACCTTTTGTTGTTTGAGTCTGTCCAGAAACTGACAAGGGTCTTGAAACAGAAGTACTTAAAATGAGTAAACACAAAACAATATTTATTTGTGAGAAGGGCACATAATTAAGCTTATTAAGAAATGTTTTTCCACATTCACTGCACTGATACGGTCTCTCACCGGCCGTTTTTTGATCCAACAATCAAAAGCTTCAGTCAGTCACTCACAAACATCAGTGTCCGTTCATTTAAACACGCCGAATCGAAGTTAAGAAAGAATATGAATAAACCGCTGAAGTAATATATCAGATATTTAAAAAAATGAAAGACTATGAAATGGTCGTCATGTGTGTTTCTCTCTCCAGTCCAGCAGGAGTCGCTCTGCAGCTCTTCAGTCCGCCGATAAACACACTAAAGAAAGAAAGAAAGACAAACATCGAGCGCTGCGTGTTTACATCACTTTGATTTTCTCTCTTTAGTGTTTTCATGAGTGTAAACAGAGTGTTGTGTGTGTGTAGATGTTGACGATGACGTCACAGTCGGATGAGATGTGCTCCAGACACACACAGGACTCCGAGCTCAGCCTCACTTTACTCTGTTATACTGACACAAACCCCACAGACGCTCAGGACACTGTGTGTGACAGTAATCACACCTTGAATCAGGATGAATCTACTGATCAAACCTCCACAGAGTCTCTGGATTCTGTCTGTAACGCTGGAGAACAGCAGATCCTGAACACCAGACCACTGAACATGTGTTCTGTCAGACTGATGGACTGCAGGAAACTGATGGACATCAAAACTGAACCTGCAGAAGAAGAAGAACATCATGATGAGTTTGTTTCTTCAGTCAAATTGGTGAAAAGTGGGAACATGGAAAGAAAAGAAGAATCCACAATAGATGAAGAACAGACTGATGAAGATGAGAATGATGAGGAGGAGGATGATGAAGTTGTTGATGGTGGTGATGATGATTTTATTCCCTCAGGTATGTTTCTTCTTCTTTTCATGACGTTTGATTATGCTGTGAATTCCTGAAGTTCTTATGTTTCAGTGAAAGGGGTTTTGTGTCACTTGCATTACTAGCTAAATAACTCTATTAATTTCTCTTTCCAGCATGAACTGCACGTTTAAGGTCCTGCTACAACATCTCACAGGTTTAAATCTTGGATTCAGTAGGAAAATATATCTGTATCGATTATTATCTATGGTAAAATTTAGGCCGATATATTATAGCCGATTAATTCTGAATCATTTCCTCTGGTTGAACCACATCACCTGCACGCTGTTCACAGTTAAATACAGTACAGTACTATCCTTTCCTACTGTTGTGATCATTCACTACTGTTATTAGCAACATATTGTTGATGTAGATATTTATGAATGTGTAAATTAGAGAAACAAAAAACGTATGATACTGTATAGATATTGTATATCGGCCAATATATGGTTTATCGACTTCCAGTGTCAAAGAATTATCCATTATTGGCCAAAATGTACATATCGTTGCATCCCTTTAGGATATGCTGCTACATCTAAAATCACTGCGTTTGAGTCGCTTACAAACGTGCATTTGAAAAAGCAAAACCCATCAAACATCAGCATTATAAGTATACTTCATGAATGTACCTGAGGAGGCTCGAGGAACAGTGATAGAAAGATGCTGGAACTGCTTGTGTTTTGATACTGCAGCTGCTCATACTTAAATGAACATAACTTAAAGTAGCACTTCAAAATGACTGACAAACGTCTTCCTCTGCTGTGTGAATGTACATAGATGATGATCCAGAATGAAGTTTGTAAGCGTAATTCAAATAAGATTTTAATGCTGTTGTGTTTCTTTCAGATGAGAGCAGCGATTCATGTTCTGATGGAGAATCGGCCTTGACAGAAGAGGAAACTGAAGAAAAACCGTACAAGTGTCCTCGCTGTGTGAAGAGATTTGACAATACATATCAAGTAAAGAATCACATGCGTGTCCACACCAATGAGAGACCGTATCTGTGCAGTGAATGTGGAAAAACCTTTAGGCATTCAGATTCTTTACAGAAACACCAAAAAATACACTCTGATGAGAAACTCTATCAGTGTTCGCACTGCAATAAACGCTTTCGCTATAAATGGTATTTGAGTATTCATGAGAGAATTCACACTGGAGAGAGACCTTACCTCTGTTCTCACTGCGGAAAGAGCTTTTCTGATCCAAATACTTTTAGAGGTCATCGGAGAACTCACACTGGAGAAAGACCTTATCACTGCAGTATCTGTGGAAAGAGCTTTTCAGCCTCACGTCATTTCAAAGCTCATAGAAGAGTTCACAGTGGAGTAAAGCCTCATCCCTGCGATGTTTGTGGGAAGAGTTTCAGTCGACTTGACAATTTACGGACGCATCAGAGACTTCATACTGGAGAAAAACCTTATAAATGTCGTCAGTGTGACAAGGCGTTTACTCAAAACGTTCTCCTGAAACTCCATCAGAAAGTTCACACAGGAGAGAAATCCACCCGTCTGTCTGCTAAGAAAGATTCAGAGTCAGCAGATGATCGAGGAACCTGTACAAACAATCTGTCAGAACCGCAGGAAAACCCTTCATAAAACATTTACACAAACACACAAACACACAGCTCTTTATATCTCTGTAGATACTTAGATCAGATTTCTCTCTCAGAACAGTTGATGTGCTGTGAGGTTCTGATGTTAAACACATCATGGATTCACTTTGACTGGATCATTCATGACACTTTAATAATGACTCTGTTATACATGTTTTACTACATTTCTAATTCTTTTCCTGTAGTCAGTGACATAAATCACAGTCTTCATAAAAATGTATATTAACTCCATGACAGTGAAGTGTCTGTCACTTGCTTGAGTCTTGGGGCGGTTTCCCGGATGACTGCACTTAACCGAGCACTTATGTATTGCTTCCCTTGTGTATGGCCGATGCCCATAATTCCAAAGCTCCAACAATAGACGCTGTATATAGGTCATGTGTGTCCACCCCGTAATGTCATGATACTGTCTCTTTAGTTGAAGAGTTGTTCAATGTTCCATTCTTTATAAGGGATTCTAGAGGGTAATAAATAAATGATACAAACACAAATATATTAAGATAGAATCATCTTTTTAAATGCAGGGGTATGTTTACTAAATACAAAAATAATTTTGACATTTGTTTTTTATGAAATAAAATGTAACATCAAATTATAGTCAAGTCAGAAAGCACTTTAAATTTGTATCAAATCAGCTGTACCAAAAATAACAAATGTCAAAAGAAAAACACATGTTGGCCAAACTCTAGACAGTTCCTCTCCCTGATGTCAAACATGCATATAACCTTAAAAATGAGTAGTATAACTAATATCACGTGACCCAGGGAAAACGATTTATGCTGCCTTCACATACTCTCAGAAATTCAATAATTCCTACTTCAACCGGGAAGTAACGTCTGGATTTAGTAACATTAAAACATTACAACCATCTGCTAACATTCAAAGAGCGCCGCCGTTCCATGAATTATTTCTTGGTTGCTGTGGGAATTGTTGAATTTCCAAGAGCATGTGAAGAACATAATGCATGATGGGAATACTGAAGCAGTACTCGAGATAGTGTGGTGTGTGCACTGCACTTTGGCCTTTTAAAACATGGGACGTCAGACTTGAGCTCTTACACCCGATTGTAAAATACATTTTGTTATTAGAGATATTTATATGAAACTTTCAGATTAGAAAGTGTCTCACCCAAAATTGTAGTTGTTGTTCAAAAGCACTTGTGAAATGGAAGCACATTTTTGACATCTTTTCTATTGACAAAACACGGTCAGAGTGTAATAGTTTTCATTGGCCAAAAGGAAAAGGAAATGTGAAGATATTCCATAGATATTATGCATGTAATGCTTTGATTTATAACTTTAATAAGGACATCTCACCATTATTTTCATTTTGTAATCTTAAACCTGAAAGCCTTACACATTTATCTTTTCCTCCAGACTTTTGGAAGCAGGTTTTTATGCAGATTTTTTATATATTTCGTAAGTTAATTGCAATAGAAGACCCGATGATTATTTTCTTGGACTGTAACACTGGATCTTCTTTAATTGACTAAACACTGAAATGATTGATACTTTTCGGGAACTTTCACCTGCATAAAGCTAATATAATACCCATAACACCCTCTTTTAGTTGTTTTGAATAGATTTAAAGCAAACACTTCAAATAAAATGTCGTGATTGATTGTGCTTATTTGTATTGTCTGGAATATATATGTGTAGTAATAATATTGCTAGATGTTTGTCTCTTTTAATGTATATTGAAGGATCTGTTATATGTTTCCTCTGTATGTTGTTTGTATTTTGTTGTTCATTATTATTCGGAAAAGGCTGAATAGGGACAAAAAGCAACACTAAGTTGTAGCCAATCAGCAGTAAGGGGCGTGTCTAGTAATGATGGAGACTGTGCTCAGTACACAGGACGGATATTAGCCGAGCGACGACAGAAAGAGAAAGATGGAGGAGAGGAGAACGTCTGCGGAACTGAAGAAGGCCTACGATCAGGCAAGAAGTAGAACCCGTGTCAATATCGGACCCGCTTTCCAGCGCTGGAGAGAACTGAGGGAGCGGGAAGGCCTGGGATCGGACGCCGAGGTTGCGTTGTTTCTTCTCGATATGTGAGTAACATTGGTTTTGTTTCACAGAACTAAAAGAAAACATGTTTTATGGTGAAACGTTTCAGATTTATTACTTCATGCACGTCATCCACGTTTCGTTTATTTGTGCATTTCAGTCGTTAATCGGTAGCTAGCCTATATGCTAGGCACTATTCTCATAGCGAGTTGAGTGATTGCAACTACTTCATTACACCAAACACGTGACGCCTGAGCGCGAGTGTGTTTAGTAATTTAACTTCAGGAAACGTCACTACAGAAAAGTGTTACTGAACACATTCACGTTCACGCGCTTGGATGTAAATGTCAGTTCACGTGGGAACGTGACGTCACTGCTCGTTACATACATTACATACACAGCGCGCGCACCACAGAACTGCGTCTGACAGGATTGTTTCTCTGAAATGAAACGTGTTTGAATTAACTTGTGACTTAAGAGTTATTCATATATAATTGTGTATATTTTAAATGACATAATTACAATTGGACAGAATTCCGTGTTTCTGACTTGAACTGACCAGAGTTTCTCTGACAGGAAATTTCATTTAATCAGGTGAGACACTTCTCACTAAATGAAGCCCATTAATGATATTAAATTAAAGTAAAGTCTATGCATAAATGTTTTTCAGGGATTATTTTTTGAGTATTATACAGCACAGCATGTTGGCACTTTGCAAGCTGCAGCGTAAAATGCTTGTTTTATCATTAAATACTGTTTCCATTTCCCATTCTTAAAGGCGGGGTGTCCAATTTCTCTAAGCCGTTGTTGACCCACCCCATCCCCATCTTTCACTTTCCGCAGCGCTCAGGTCGACTAATGTCCATCTTGTGCACTTTACAACTTATTGCTGATTGGCTCCTCAGTCGACTTCAGCAATCGGACACACCGCCTTTAAAGAAGAAGCTCATGTGTGCCCAAAGCTGCCTAAACACTAAGCCGGAGTGAGAGCTTCAACGGGTCGAAGGGTGTAGGGGACCAAACAACTGTTTCTTGAAGTGCCCTTCTGCGTCATCATTCCATGCCCATAAGGTGTCGCAAAGCAAAGAATCATGGGGTTGTGAAGTGCCCATCAGTTGTACACTTTAAAATCCTTCATTCCGAAGGGCCCTTTGAAATGGCCAGTTATGAGCACTTCAGTTTGGAACGAACGACCCTTTAATATGGCAGCCATGAATGTTTTCACTTCCAAGGGCAATATATCCCAATTGGAAATCGTGCCACTCAGTTGCCATGTTTGCAACGCCTCTGGGCAGTTATTTACCTCATTGCAAGTCCTCAGTCCGACCTACTTGAATGGAGGAAAGCAGTTTTTTGTAATTGCTGGCAAAAATCGCATATTAATAATGACACATGACATTAACTGTATCATAACTTAGGTTTGCGCTAAAAATCATATTTGAGCTATTTTGCACAGGCTTGCAATCACCCCATAAGAGCCCCGCCCATCTTTATTGATTGACGATTGGCTCGTTTCACTGGAAGGCGTTACTTTCGTCGCTCGAACAGCCATATTGAGCGTTGCATCCCTCTCCATTCATTGTAAAGGCAGTGGCTAATCTTGTGTTCTCAGGATTTCTCTCTTTAGTGTTTTCATGAGTGTAAACAGTGTGTTGTCTGTGTGTGTATTTCTGTGTTCAGAATGTTGACAACGACATCACAGGCGAATGTGATGTGCTGTAAATCAGTAGGAACTGATGTGTCCATGCTGGATATTGATGATTTCATCACAGAAATCTGTCAGCTGAAGAAAGAGGTGAAGTTACTGGAGGAAAAGCTGAGGACAAGAGGACATGAACTCAACACAGAGGTTTGGACACATTCAACATCATTGACTGTTTTTAAATGTTTCTACTTTAATGTCACTGTGACACTTTAGAGCTTTATGTCAATATATTTCCTCTCTGAACAGAAATCCAGACACACACAGGACTCCGAGCTCAGCCTCACTTTACTCTGTTATACTGACACAAACCCCACAGACGCTCAGGACACTGTGTGTGACAGTAATCACACCTTGAATCAGGATGAATCTACTGATCAAACCTCCACAGAGTCTCTGGATTCTGTCTGTAACGCTGGAGAACAGCAGATCCTGAACACCAGACCACTGAACATGTGTTCTGTCAGACTGATGGACATAGAAATAGATCCCACATCAGAGGAAGATCAGACTGATGAAGATAAGAATGACTACGATAATGATGATGATGATTTTATTCCTTCAGGTATGTTTCCTTCTTTGACAATTTATCTTTATCGATTGTTTTGGTTCCTGTTACATATTTCAAACTTTACTTTGTTTTATAAGCATTAGTGTCTTTTTAAAGTTTTCTACTTTTATCCAAAAGTCAAATGTGACTACTTGTATGAATTTATATTTAATGGTCTTTAAGTCTTCTCACATAGTTTTCTCATGTCCACGGGGCTGTATGTTAAAACTTTATTTGTCAAAAACACATTTACGTCAGCGTTTACATTATCCTAAAAATCATTTTTTTCAAGTAAATTTGAATTATGATTTTTTTGTCTGTGTGCCCTCCCTGTAATGTTTGCCCATTTAATTAAAATAAGATAACAGCATGTGTCGTCATCATCACACGTTGAGAAGCACCAGTGCAAGGTCAGTGCAGAGCTCTGTTGTCTGTTTCTGTTAGTTTATTATTTGAGTCATTCAAAGTCAACAACATGTCCATTCTCTTTGGGGATTATAAAGAAACATAAATGAAAAATACCTTTTTTTTAGTTTGAATGATTTTAAATCCTTAGGTTGTTGTGTGTTTGTCCATAACGGGGTGGACATTTTATGTCAGTTATTTGATTACAATGTTTCTAAAAATGATCCAGTTTAAGTGTATAAATTTGATCTTAGTTATGCATTTTGACATCTCCAACACACCCCTTAGATCGGGGTGGGGAACCTTAATCCTGGAGGGCCACTGTCCTGCAGAGTTAAGGTCCAACCAGCTCAAACACACGCCTGTAGTGAAGTTTCTAGTAATCCTCTAGATTAATCCTCTGACCTGGTTGAGGTGTATTTGAATAGGTTGGAGATAAACACTGCAGGACAGTGGACCTCCAGGATCAAGGTTCCCCACCATTGCCTTAGATGAAAGAATCACGAACACTGTTTCAAATTCCAAAAAGTTACCAAATTTAAAATTCCAGTTACTGGTTATGCTCATGACCAAGATTTCAAAGCATCAGAATTGATTTAAAAAAAAAAAAAGTAGTAATCTGTTGTTATTTTTCTTTCAGATGAGAGCGGTGATTCATGTTGTGATGGAGAAACGGCCTCTACATCAAAACAGCGACTGACAGCACAAACTCTTTCCTGCATCACCTGTGGAAAGACATTCAGTTCACAGAGACGTTTAGAGACACATGAGAGAAAACACACAGAACAGAAACTCTTCACCTGCAGGAGATGTGACATCAGCTTTCCTACCTTACAAGAGAAGAGACTTCATTCACAAGAGCACAGAGACAAGAAACACTTTCACTGTCAGCAGTGTGGGAAAAGTTTTCTCTACCCTTCTAGTCTGAAAGAACACATGAGGACACACACTGGAGAAAAACCTTTCCACTGCAGTGAATGTGACAAATATTTCACCACCAAAGGAACTCTTGTTACTCATCAAAGAATTCACACGGGGGGGAAAATGCACAAGTGTCCTCACTGTGAGAAGAGATTCAGCCACAAACCTCATCTGAAGAGACACATGCATTTACACACCAACGAGAGACCGTATCTTTGCAGTGAATGTGGAAAAGGCTTTAGGGATTCAGGTTGTTTAAGGTTACATCAAAGAACACACTCTGATGAGAAACTCTATCAGTGTTCACACTGTAATAAAGGCTTCCGTCAGAAACCTCATCTGGTTCGTCATGAGAGAATTCACACTGGAGAGAAACCTTACCTCTGCTCTCACTGTGGAAAGAGCTTTACTGATTCAAGTACTTTCAAAGATCATCTGAGAGTTCACACTGGAGAGAAACCTTATCACTGCAGTGTTTGTGGGAAGAGTTTTAGTCGAAGTCACCATTTAGTGACTCACCAGAGAATTCATACTGGAGAAAGACCTTACAAATGTTCTCAGTGTGACAAAGCATTTACTGATAGATTTTTCCTGAGAACCCATGAGCGAGTTCATACTGAAGACAATCCTACCACTGCTCCATCTGCGGCGAGAAAAATCATGCTGAAGAATAAACTGCACTGACATTATAGAATCTCTGTAAGGCTCAGTCTCATCCAGTCACTGTACATGTAGTTCTTACTGTGAGTAGAAGCCTTTGTTGTTTTGTCTTAAAGGAACGGTTTGTGAATCAAAACGACAAAAACAATGGCCTTGCTTGATGACGCTGTGAAGGAATGTGGAATGATGGGATCTGAGGCTTCAACTCCCCCGCTGATGGCAATCAATCAGACGGGAACGAGAAATCATGTTAGCGGATCAGATTAGGTAATAAAGTTTTAAAAACGTTGCGTTTAATTGTGGTCAATAAATAAGTGACCGCAAGAGGCAAGACACTTCTTCCACATTTGTCCACGACACATTCGCTTTCTATGTCAGTAAAGGCGGTAACAAAGGATAAATCGGATATGACGCCATTGACAGGGGACTCCACAGCCCTATGTCACTGTTAAGAATGCAGATTTTCTCACGATTTACAAGTAGTTGGAAACATTAGAGATTTTAAGTTCTTATCAGAACAAAATATATGACACAGGCCAACTTTACAATACAATTAAACATCTTTAGCAGATCTTGTGCTATCTGTCTTAAGGCAAAATGTTTAATATTAAGTCTCATTGTATAGATGTGTTTGCTAATTGAATGATTTGAATAATTTGTTAACTTGGAGTTTGAAACTTTTGGAAATTAAAACATATTTTCTATTTTAAGATAAAGACTTGAGCGCCAAAATGGGTTAAATTAATCTGTTAATTAAAATAAATACCGGCACATGATGTCCACCCTGTTTGGGACAAATACATTACAATACAAAAGACTAAAACTATGTATGTATAATTCCTCCACTAAGCAACAGACAATCTGGCAGGTTAGATCAGTCGTCTTTGTGTTGTTTCCAGGTGGACCGTTAAATATCGCCACACGCACGTCTCCCGGAAATCCTTTCCCTGATAGCACACGTACATCTGACTTACGTCTATTTGACGTCTGCAAGACATCTACAATACATCGTTTGCTCATCTGCAATACATATCGGATATGTCTGCTGTCAGACCTCATGTTGACATCTAGAAGATGTCTGTAAGATGTTTATGATTTATAACGGATGTAAAGCAGGTCTTTCTAAGATGTTTAGCAGATGTTTTCCAGATCTTTAGAAGACACATTTCAGACGTCTCCGAGACGTATTGCAGATGAGCAAACTGTGTATTGCAGCTGTAAATGCAGACGTCAAATAGACGTGTTGTGTTCAATCAATCTCATGACGACTTTGAACGTGCTGAAGTGTTTCCAGAAAAGTGTGCCGTATGCACCAGACGTTTAGCCAACGGTCCGCGGAGACGATTTGAAAGGTAACGATGACTTGAAATGGACAGTTTGGCTTGACTGCCTGGATGAAATAAAAATGTGGATGGCTTTTAGCTTCCTTGAACGAGTCCAAAATATGAAGTAGTTATTTTTCGCACATCTTAGTTGGCCGAAAAGCTTTCTCTCTGCATTGGCTCCCTTGAGTGGAGGGTTAAATTCAAGGTTCTTTTATTGGTTTTGAAAGCTCTTCATGGGCTTGCCACAGTGTACATTTCTTTTTTACTATTAGAAAGGCTGCAAGATCTTTAAGACCATCTCAAAGTCTAGGGGATTCTGCTGACAGCAGCCTTAAAATTATTTATTATTTTCACTTTATATATAACATTTTGCTAAATGCATTTTTTTTACATATAGGAATTTATGGTCTGCATAATATTTGACCTGTGCCTCTCTGTGATAACCATGCTTTGTGTGTGACCGTGTGTATTTTGTGTTCTGTGCGTGTGGAGTTGTTTTATGCATTTGGGTGTCGAAACGTGTGTGTGTGTGCGCGTGCGTGTGTGTGTGTTTTTTCACTTGTATAACTTTAATGTTTTGCTTATAGTCAATGTGTTTCCTGAACAGCTGGTTTAACACAATTATAATTTTAAAAAGCGCTGAAAAACACAAAATGTTACAGAAGAATAGTTTAAAAATCCCCTTGAATAACAGGTGTACAGTAATTATGAGAGAAAAAAGAACTGCATTTATTTGCATATCAATTGTTTGACATTTTAAACTTGTTTTTGCTTCTGTTTCTAGAAATTATATCTCTGTATATAGCATGAATAGGCCTAACAATACATTAAACATATATCAAACTGCATCGTGAGATTTTACAAAGTAAAAATACATTGTCACGTGACCAAATAAGTGGAGACGACGTCTGAATGCCAACTGCGTCCGCTGAGCACAGTGATAAGGAGAAAACGTCATGACTCCAGTGTTGAGTGTGATGAGTCTCCAGTCCAGCAGGAGTCGCTCTGCAGCTCTTCAGTCCGCCGATAAACACACTAAAGAAAGAAAGAAAGACAAACATCGAGCGCTGCGTGTTTACATCACTTTGATTTTCTCTCTTTAGTGTTTTCATGAGTGTAAATAGAGTGTTGTGTGTGTTTGTGTGTATGTTTGTGTTTAGGTGTTGACGATGACGTCACAGTCGGATGAGATGTGCTCCAGACACACACAGGACTCCGAGCTCAGCCTCACTTTACTCTGTTATACTGACACAAACCCCACAGACGCTCAGGACACTGTGTGTGACAGTAATCACACCTTGAATCAGGATGAATCTACTGATCAAACCTCCACAGAGTCTCTGGATTCTGTCTGTAACGCTGGAGAACAGCAGATCCTGCACAACATACCACTGGACATTTGTGTTGTCAAAGTGATGGCTGATGGGAGTCTGATGGAGATTAAATCTGAACCCACGTCAGAGGAAGAAGAGACCGATGAAGATGAGAATCACGATAATGATGATTTTATTTCTTCAGGTATGTTCTGTTGTCTTATCTCTGTCATGTGAGTTCCTGTGTTATGAAATGTGTTTTGACATCACTCAAGTCACAAACTAAACTAAGTTTCTCATTCTCAGTCAACACTGATGTAGTCTCAGGGCATTGTAATAACTTGCTTCTCAAATAATGTAACATTTTGTGTTGTGCACTGACTCGAACCGAACATGAATTTCCATGTGGATTTTAGGGATTTACTTTGGTTAGAGAATGCAGTTGTCACTATTTTCTATTAACTCAAAATAGGAGTGTGTGAATGTACAATATCATATGGAATTGACCCTGTGTAAAACAATTTTAATTATTGTGTTTGCATTAGATGTGCTGGAGCTTCTTCTTAACACTGTTGTGCTTCTTTCAGATGAGAGCGGTGATTCATGTTGTGATGGAGAAACGGCCTCTACATCAAAACACACAGATCAGAAACTCTTCACCTGCAGGAGATGTGACATCAGCTTTCCTACCTTACAAGAGAAGAAACTTCATTCACAAGAGCACAGAGACGAGAAACACTTTCAAAGTGAGATGTTTGGGAAGAATTTTGTTACAACTTCATCTAATATGAAAGTCCACACGAAGACACACACTGGAGAAAAGTCTTTCCACTGCAGTGAATGTGGCAAATATTTCAGCACCAAAGGAACTCTTGTTGCTCATCATAAGAGAGTTCACACTGGAGAAAAACCGCACAAGTGTCCTCACTGTGAGTGGAGATTCAGCCACGAACCCCATCTGAAGAAACACATTCGTGTCCACACCAATGAGAGACCGTATCAGTGCAGTGAATGTGGTAAAGGCTTTAAGGATTCAAGTTGTCTAAAGTCACACCAACGGACACACTCTGACGAGAAACCCTTTCACTGTTTACAATGTGATAAACGTTTCCGTGAGAAAGCACAGCTGCTCCGTCATGAGAGAGTTCACACTGGAGAGAAACCTTACATCTGCTCTCACTGTGGAAAGAGCTTTGCTCATCATAGTACTTTTAAAGCTCATCAGAGAATTCACACTGGAGAGAAACCTTATCACTGTAATGTTTGTGGGAGAAGTTTTAGTCGACAATACGTTTTAATAAAACACCAGAGAATTCATACAGGTGAAAGACTTTATAAATGTTCTCAGTGTGACAAGACGTTTGCTCGATCAGATGGCCTTAGAACCCATGAGAGAGTTCACACTGGAGAGAAACCTTATCAATGCTCCATCTGTGGAGAGAGATTCGCTTATTTAGGAACTTTTCAGACTCATCAGAAGAAACATGCTGAAGAACAAACTGCACTGGAATCATCGTAGGTTTCTGTGGCTCAATGCTTCCAAACTCCCTTTACCAGTTGTAGGCTTTTACATTAATATTTATTCATTTGGCAAATGCTTTTATCCAAATCGATTTACAACTAGGAGGATTAAAACTGGAGTAAGCAAGGGAGAGATTGAACAACAATAACTTTTAAAGTTATTAAAGACATCATATTCACATTGCATTAAAGGGATCTATTTGCTTTAATGGCATTGGGTTATGTGATGGTCTGTCCATCTGACCTGAGCAGCAGTAAACGAAGTTGAATGGATTATTGCCATTGAATCTGGTTGTGTTTGAAAACAAACCTATTATCATGATCGTCTTCATGAGGTGAACTATGCTCTTGAAATGTTTGCAAGAAAATGTATTTTAAATGAAACCGTATCCATGTTATTAGGATTAGGAAATGCATGTGAGAATATAGTCTCTTTGAAATCTCAAAATAATCCACTACAAACTCAAAAGAAGCTGCATATGAATGGCTTGTAAATATTTACATTGTAACTTTTAAGTTTAAATAAAATGCAAAAAGGAGATGTGTGCAAATTAAAAAGATAATGGAAATGTTTTTCATTTTAAAACCATAGACTAACCTTTTAAGGATTCAAGTTTGAATTGTTTTTATATGCTATTCTCTGTCAGAGTTTATGGTAAATTACACTGACCCACACTGGGAACCTAGATACAATAGACAGGTCGATAAAATGCCTGCTAAAGATCTGGAAAACATGTGTAAAACATCTGATAAACGTCTTAGAAAGAGCTGTTTAACATTCTAAATCATAAACATCTCACAGACGTCTTCTAGACATCTGTATTTCATCTGACATTAGACGTCTCCCAGGCGTGTTGAAGATGTAATGTGCAGAATGTGTGTGTGTGTTATCAATGTATGGATTTAAAAAAATAAAAATTTAAAGCATAAATATAAAAAAGATTGCTGAAGCATTTAACCATGTTACTTCATGTACTGACAGAGTGGGGACACTGTTCTGTGTTTCATGTTGTTTTTATTAATGTTTTATATTTTACATTTTAAATTCGTAGTTAGATTCATATGCAGGATACTTTGCTTAACAATAACATGTATTTGTATAAATATGTGCGGTTTCAGTAGCCTACAGAGATTTACACTATTGCTTGACCAAAAGAAACTGGAAACAATTTGGCCTGACACATCTTACAATATAGTCTAGTGCAATTGTTTTGTCTCAAAATTCACATGAGTGATGTTATTTTTTGTAATGTCGTTTGTAAAAACGATTTAAGTGCCCTAATTTAATTCTAATCCTGATTTAAACTAATCCCTAACCGGGAAGCCACCGATAACGGCCTATTAAGGGTGAGGACAGAACCGTCATTGATTCGGTGTAATATCGGCCCTGAAAACATTCATCAGTGTTTAAGTGTTTTCTGTCATCAGTTACAGTAATGACGTCATTTCGCTGGATTGTTTCTACACAGAAAGCTACTCAACGGAAACAGCAGTGAGCACGCGCCTCCCGCGTTTACTGCGACTGATCTCAGAACAGAGCGCGCGCAACAGATCCGAACGATCGTTTATCTGAAGTGAGATATGATTTAATTTAACAAAAATATACAAGCGGCGCAAGAGTTATGAAATCAATAACAACGACTCTTTGGGGCCTAAGCGGCCACTGCATTATTGATCAATTGTTATTATTACAAGAACAACATCCATATAATCCAGAGAAAATATATTTACCAGATTTCGTCAATTTTAGTCATCAATCTTTTCTCTCTCCAGTCCAGCAGGAGTCTCTCTGCAGCTCTTCAGTCCGCCGATAAACACACTAAAGAGGAGTTTTGAATCGTCTTCTAGACTGAAGACACACTGGAGAAAAACCTTTCCACTGCAGTGAATGTGGAAAATATTTCAGAAACATCAGAGAATTCACACTGGAGAAAAACCACACGAGTGTCCTCACTGTGACAAGAGACACAGCTACTGAAGCCTAATAAAAAAATGTTTCATTCAACAACTACTTTTTATTCTATGACAAATATGCATATAAAACTGGTTAAAACACAAATGTAAAAACAGTGGTTATGCAGTTTACACAAATGTGTTAAGTCCGTTCTTTTATATTGAGGCACAATTCGAGTAAGTTCTCCCTTTTCAGTAGGTCCTGCTGGAGCACTACTGCGTTTCCGTCGGATACTTGCACACGTAGCAACGCATCTCTCATGATCTCGGAGCCTAGCAACGCAATCAAACCCGGCCACACAGGAATACGCCCCCTGTAGGCCAACAAACACCCGAGTCACAGACAAGACGTGTCAAGTCTCTCAGGAGCATCGTAAGTGGTTTCACTTTTGTTTGATTGTTCTCCTGTGTCAAGTTCTGCTTTGGGTTTAGTCATCAAAATCAGATTTTAGTCTATCACTTTTTGACATATATTATTAAGGGCGGCAGATTTATAATGCTTATCCATCCAAAGCAATTTACAGAGAGTTCAGGGAGCTATAATACAATACATGCTAATACAAAGTTACTAGTTTCTACCAAAACCAGAACAATACCTGTTGAGAGAAATAGAGAGGGTTAGTTTTTTTATGTTTACGTGAAATGTCCTCTATTGTCAATGGAAACCCTATGGTTTTCTGTTTAATAAAAGCTGTAAAGATTACATGATATTCCTTAGCATAAGTAGTTTTGTTGTAATGTACATGTACTGTGTATTCCAAAATAACACAATAATGTTCCCAAGAACTATCTGTACGTTAGTATTGCAATCATGAAATGTATGTCAATTTCGCAAGTAAAGATATATTTAGAGATGTTCACATTGGCTCATTGACAGATGTTTATTAGATTTTTATGAATCAAGCACACAAATAAATCATGAACTTCCCTATTAAGGTGTCATCCTTAAATTCTGATTGTGCGTAATTCATTTTATGAAGAAAAGTCTGTTCAACTGGTAATAGCCAGATCTAAATTTACCCATAAGCCCAAAACCATAATAGTAAAAAGAACTGAAGAATACCAGAGAAAAACACCTTTCCATGTTGACCTAATAATTGATGTCATGACTGAACAGCTAGTTCACTTGAATGATATCAATTATTCTTTCTTTAGCATATGTTAATGTTAATCACATGTCATTTTATCAGAGTAGTATATGGCTATAGTAATACATTATATTTGTACTATTATATTTATACTTGTGTGCACATATAGAATAGGAAAAAACAAGTAGCCGAAAGTTTTTGATTTGGCAGTTTATTAATCTTTAATGACAAACATGGCAGTACCACATCCAAACTGTCCATGCAGAAGAAATAACCCTCGCGCAGACTGTCCTCAGTCAGAACCTGAACTGATTTAGCAACGCAGAAATATTTCTGTATATTTCACAGATAAAATGGTGCACTGAAATAAAAAACCAAGTACAAAAATAGCATCAAAAATGTCCTTTTCTCATAAGATACAAAAACGTGTTTTTGTCTGTACATTTTGAGTTCACGTTTTGCGTTTTTTTTGTGACAGACATACTGCATGCAAAGTCTATCTTCAGATATATTTTCTGAACTTTTAAGTACCTCTCACTTCTGTTTCCCACATAAAGAGGTAGAATCTCCTAACAGCTTAAAGACATAAAGTGGCGTGTAGCTGATCAGACACTTGATCATTTTTAGTCTGTGACTTACAATACAGCAAGGCTTCATAAAAAAAAGAAGATAGATTGTAAGCGAAAAGACATTTGCCCATAAAAGGGAAATGAAACCTATTGCAAATAACCTATTTCATACTTGTTAAGGCAATACAAAGACCACTTAAACTCTCCTGGGCGTTATAGTTGTTCCCAATGGGAACAATCTAAAAGTCCGCCTCCAATAACAGATGAGACACATGATTGGCCAATCATCTCCAGACAGATGTCAAAAGCATCCTCCAGAACAGACGCAAAAAGAGAGCAACCTTAACGTATCTTCTCATTGGTAAGATATAAGGTCGACGTGGCACGTTGTTGATGTGCTGCAGAATAAAAGCTTTGTAAGAAGTCTTTTGAAAGAACACTTTCAGGTCGGGCGTTTGTGAACACACATGTTTATATCTTGGACTCCCCCGTGTTCTGATCACTCCGTAGAGGTTGCTGTAAAAAGTAAAAGGGCACATTTGGAAAATTATATCTAACTCTTAAATGTACTATTATTGTTATTAAACAAACACACTGTCAAATTTACCTGACTGTTACTTGACTGGTTGGTGCTGAATTCTGAATATTTCTTCTCCTTATGTGACCTGAGCCTGTTAATCAGCTTGCAATATTCCTCTCTTACCTGAAGGGGGCAACATAACATAGTTGACAAGTGTCCCACTCCACCGCCCACAGGGACGGTTTTAGGTCACCATGAAATGCAATGTGGACCATTACTTGTGCCAAGAGTTCTGGGTACACAACTAAATGTCCCTTCACATCAAAGGGATCGACCCCAAAACTGTACAATTCTGTGTTAAGCATTTATTTCTGTGTGTTTGATTACCGATTTAGACAGAAGGCAGTGCATGATGAAGATGAGCGCCCCTTGGAGGCTGTTGAGGATGGTGAAGAGATACAAAAGAAACACAGTTCCCTTCTCCTGAAAGAGGAAACAGCCAAAAATCCACATGCCCCCGAGAATACACAACTGAGCCACGGCGGCCACGGTAAAACTCCTATAAATTACAAGAAAAATTGAGAACGAATCAAAACCAATCTTTGTTTTTTTAACTCAAACCAACACTGCCGATATGAGTACCTGATCTTGCGCAGATTGGACAGATCTGGGTTGAGGCTGGAGAATTTTTCGGCCAGTTTCCAGACCGTTACGATAAAGAAAAAGCTATTCAGGATGATGACTATGCAGACGGGCGCGAAGAAACTCCAGATGAAATCTTCCTCGAGAGAGAGCCAACAGCTGTAATACACAGTGAACGTGAAATAATACTGAAGAAACATTTAAAAGGATGCCAGTTAGCACAGGCACATCTGTCAACCTTCTGCTAAATATCTGGAAAACATCTGCTGTGTGAAAACATCTGCTAAAAGTTTTGCATCCATTTTAAATCATAAACATCTTTCAGACGTCTTCTAGAGGTTTATATGAGGTCTGACAGCAGAAGTCATTGAGGCGTATTGTAGACGAGCCAACAACGTCACGCAGATGTAAAAGCATTTACATTTAGGTATTTGGAAGACGCTTTTATCCAAAGTGACTTACATTGCATGATCCTATACATTTATACATAGGTTTCTGCAACCCCCTGGGATCCAACACACAACCTTGCGTTGTGAACGCAATGCTCTTACCACTGAGCTAAATGCATACACAAATATAATCTGGATTTAAAATGTAACACTCACTGTCGATCTGTGCCGTATCCCCGCGGGTAAGCAGCGGCCGAGATAATGACGATGAGGAGAGGGACTCCATATCCCAGCACATACATGTAAAGATGCTTGATGGTGGTGTGAAACACCAGGACAACCATTCGGTACAGCTGCACTCCCTCCAGCAGCATCCAGCAGAACGCCGCCAAGAAGAAGAAATGCAGCAACCCGGCGACGATAGAACAAGCTACCTGAAAGAGAAAACAGAACGGTCAGCTAAACTCGCAATGGCCCTGAAAGATTTCACAGGTAAGATGATACTGTGCTGTATATATTTACAAACACACACACCCTGTTGTGAGTGCTGGATATGCCGCAGAGGAAGACGAGGTCGGCGATGAAGAGACACACGCTCAGATGGAGGTGGATGCTGTTGCGTGTTCCTTGTATGGAGCGGCAGAAGCGGAAGGTCAGAATACACAGAAGTAAACAGACCAGAGACAGAATCAAGCCCACGCGAGTGATCATCACCAACCCGAATGTGTCCTGGAGGAGAAAACAGACAGAGATGCTGGATGATGAATGTTCAGGACGTCTGTGGCAATTTTGGAGTCGCCGTGTTTACCTTCACAGGATAGAGAGCCATGAGCACAGCGAAACTGCTCAGGTGATTGCAGGAACATGCTGTGTGAGTGCTGTTAGACCACGCCTTCTCACAGCCCCACTCAGACCACGCCCCCTCCGTCTCATCCCAGTACACACAAGTGTGAGTCATGTCTTTAGACTCCGCCCTCTCCTGAAGAATAAAGGGAATAAAGAAATGATGCGCTTGTACCTGTTTGGATGGACCGAGTTGATGTGTTTGACGTCTTTACCTGCACGTGTTTAAAGACGAGAGTAACAGGCTCAGGCAGGTGTTTCGTTTCTGGATTACTGACCACAGCTGTCACCACATTTGCGTTGAGTCGATAAGTGATGTTTCTCTCTCCGCTCTCTTCCTGTAACGTTCTGTTCATCTTGTTGAAAGAATCGCCGGATGAATTCAGATCTTTATAACTGACCAGCGCCACGAACGCAAAACCTACAGGCAAGATAAATTACCTTTTGATTTTACCGCGAGATATTTACATTACATTATATTGTATCATTGATACAAGGATGTCCACGTGTATTCAAACCTGGGTATGAATTTCCGACGACTGTTTCCCAGCTTGTGTTGAAGAGGACGGAGTCTGTGCTCAGAACGACACTCCCATGAGGAGGAGACTGACCCCGCCTCACTGCAACCTCTGCGTCTGGACATAAGAACATATAGAATTGCTTTCAAGTACATATATAAATATCTAAAAATGTTTACGTCTGAACCATGGACTGTGGTACCACAATCATACAAAGGTTTTTTAATTATACAAGTTATTTCTGAATAGCTTTCCTGTGGCTCAGTGGTTAGATCAGGCACTAGCAATGCCAAGGTCGTGGATTCCATCCCAGAGGATTACACATACTTAGAATCAAATGTAATAGATAAAAGCGTCTGCCAAATGCATAAATTGTCTGTGGTGGGTGTCCGGGTGTCTTACGGGTGCTGTGCGTCTCCATCCGGGTAACCGGCTCTTTGAGCTGCGGTCCTATCAGACGCATGCTGTTCTCCACCGCACCTAAGAAACGACTCAACATTCTGCCATCAGCAATGTCACCGTCCGACAGCAGCTCATCGGTGGAGGTGAACAGATTCTGTGAGGTCAAACACAAAGAGATTCACTGTCACTGAAGTAAAAGTGTTTCAAGTTTAAAACTTCAACTCTATCAACACGAAGAACAAATGAGTTTGGGAAAACAAGAAACAGTGATGATAATGCACAGAAATAGAAATGTGTGTAAAGCATCATACATTTGAACAATTAGATCTTGATCATTTATGTGATTTTAATATGGATATTGTCACGATCATCAGTTGGAGTGTCCAACACCCCCATCACCCGGACTGTAATTACACACTACACTTCCCATAATCCATTGTTGGACTCATTATGGGAAGTGTAGTGTGTAGTGACAGTCGGGGTAAAGGGGGAGTGCCCTCTTGTGTCACTGCAGGACACTCCAACCGCTGATCGTGACAGATGTGTGTGTGTGTGTTTACCTCCAGTAACAGCTCGCCCTTGTGATGATCTCCATCTGGATCAGTCAGAGTCCTACAAGTGTCCTTCAACAGGGACAGCAAACTCTTCAACTAAAGGAACACAGAGCGCTCAAGGTCTGTAAGTCTGTCTGTACATGTCTACTGTATTCATATAGTAATATTATTTATAAGCTGCTGGGGTGGGGTTGTCATACCTCGTCACGTCAGCTAATTCGTATATTAATGTTCCTAGAGCTACAATAAATCTGACGACGAAGATTTAAAGTTCCAGTAAAATAAATAATTACAATGTCTATTTTTTCATGAAATATTACAGCGTTTATTGTAAATATTTATCAATGTGGGTCATTCTCTTTTTAAAATGTGTGTGTTCTCAAAATCTTTAGTTAAAATCTGAAAATGACTGTAATGACTTTCCATCTTAAACGACGTATGTTAGACGGCTTGGCCGGATGATCCGTTAACTCCGCCCCTTCATCTGTCAGTCTACAGACAGTCCCATTTCAAAACGCATACATCCAATCAAATTGCAGAGAAAGACGAAAGCCACGCCCACTCTTTTTTTCATAAGAAATTACATTTAATTTGGAATTGCATCAAAGTATGCAAGTAAAACTTCAACATTTGTAATTGAATAAACCCTAATTTCAATAATTGGGGCACCTTACTTAAGAAACTAAAAGATCTAGAGGATGTCCTGTTGTTCACTTGACCCAGATCTGATAAATGTCCAACATCGGATGTTTACAGACGTTAAAGTGGAACATATACTCGTGGTCTTTAATGAACCTGATCACTTGCATTTCTTGTAACTTTATTAAAGCTGAAAGTTGGAGCATTTTTATCTCTGCTTCAAACATGGATATCTATGCAGATTTATGCAGATATCTTTTTTAAAATGGCATGTTTCTTTATGTGCTTATCTTTGTCAAGTTATACATTTACCTTCATAGGCATGTCGTCCACATTCGACTCTCCGTTAAACTGCTCACATTTAATCTCTGCGCACAACAGTCAAATGACACTTCAAGTTGTGTACATTTATACAAATGATATTACACACAATAAATACAGCAGTGCATTTGAACTGAACACAGATACACTTGCTGCGTCCCAATCTGCATACTATCCGTCCTAAATAGTATTCGAAACTAGAACTAGAATGTCCCACATCAAAGTATGCTGAACTGAGTATTCTCAAAGAACCCGGATGGAAAGTGTGAATCCATGGACACTTAACGGCTGATATTACCCACAACTCACCACGAGAGGGGGCGGAGTTTAATGACGCCACACTTCCTTAACAAAATGAATTATAAGATGTTTCGCTTAAATAATAAATGTTAGTATACAGTAAACACTACATACAATATAGAGGAAGGAAGAGCTGTATTTTGATGTTCGTGACAGTTATTGGTCACAGTGTTGTCTAGGCAACAGCGGCCACTTTTCTTTCCTGTTAGTATGTCCCAGTGCGTGCATACTGTTTAGCTATGCACTAAAATGTATATACTTTTCCATAACAAAAACACTACATACTTTAAAGGCACAGCATGAGGACGCAAATTGGGACGCAGCAGCTGGTTTCATATTTACCTAAACATTTTGACTGGTTGTTGCCATAGTTACTGTAACCAGGGTGACATCTGCAGCTGTAGCTACCCTGACTGTTGTTGCATGTAGCATGTGTGCCGCACAAATTAGTAAAGACTTCACACTCATCAATGTCTGAGAGAGAGAGAGAGAGAGAAAGTAATGTTAAATAACCTTTAATTGACATTATGTTACAGAAAACGTTCCCGAAACGTTGCTATTACATTGTTGGTGGAATGTTCCAACAAAACATTCAGAAATAACGTTTATATAACTAAATGGGAACGTCCTGTAGCATAACTGGTAGTGTATTTACACTGCGATGAAGCATTAGTCTTGAAGTGGATGGGTGTTAGGGGGGATCCTTCAAATCAATATGTCTTAACAGGTGTAGGCTGTGCATTTGACCAGGCAGGGGACTTATTGAGTCGTTTGTTTTGTCTGTTCAGCAGGTTGGGTTTACACACTGACTGAACCACATCAGGACACGAGAGAAGACACAGACAGCACATGAAGCTCATGTGTTAGGATCATTCACACTGGCCCTCACCTTCACACGGACCGCTGGAGTTGTGTATTTGAAAGCCCGAAGAACAAATGCAGACGAAACTACCAGGTGTGTTAATGCAACTGCCTTGAGCTCCACATACGGATGACACACACTCATCCACATCTGCAGCACACAATTACACACACGGGTGAGAACAGAGAGCTTATTGCCGTGTGTGAGTAAAGGCAGAAGAAATGAAGGAAACACAAAGAAAGATCCCACAGAAAATCAATCTTGGCTTTTAAATTGTGTACACAAAAGCATGAGATCTGACCAACGCGATGTGACTCTTTCTACACCCAATAAACTCACAATAAAGTGATCCTTCACCCATAAATGAAACTTCTGTCATCATTTACTCACTCTCCAGTCGTTCCAACTGTATATAAATGTCTTTGTTCTGATGAACACACAGAAAGTGTGATAAGGAGAAATTGAATGATTATAACATCAGATAACGAGATCAGATCTCGACCCCCATTGACTCCCATAGTAGGAAAAATGACATTATCCTGTAGAACACTAAAGAAGACATTTTGCAGAATGTGGGACACCAAGCAGTTCTGGGACACCATTGACGATCATTGGGTTTTTTCCTACTATGGGAGTCAATGGGGGGAAACATCTGTTTGGTTAAAATCATTCTTCTGAATATCTTCTCTGTGTTTCATCAGAACAAACACATGTATACACATTTGGAACCACTGGAAGGAAAGGAAATGATGACAGACGTTTCATTTTTGGGTGACGTTTCTGTTTATACACGGAGTCTAAAATGAGTTAAAACCTTCACCTTCACATTCCTTGTTTGTTTTCATGCGATATCCAGTTGGACACGAACAGTTGAAAGAGCCCATGGTGTTATTACACGTCTGTGTATCTGCGCATGGCAATTGAGTCTCGACACACTCATTTATATCTGACAGGAAAACAGCAATTTTAAGTATTACATTCATATATTTTTTTACAATTATGTTCAACATTTGTATTGTTTCTGGTCATTGTAACCATTTAATGTGAAACATTCATGTACATTAATGTCTGCGTTTGTCTTAAGTATAGTATTATATGGCATCATATTGTGTTGTGTGTTATCTCGTACCCTCACACTGTCCTGTTGTCGCTGTGAAATTTTGAGTTTTTGATCGAAAGCCTTCTTCACAGATGCAATAATAACTTCCAATTGTGTTTATACACGTAGCATTTTTGCCGCACAGATTTGGTGTCGTCTCACACTCGTTTTCATCTGAGAGACAGGGAGAAAGATGTTGTCATTAATTACGAAAGCTAGCGAAGTTACACAACATTATTAACTGTGTGTATGTGGGATACAATAGAAAAATACTTGAAATGTTCATTACCAAAACAACTGCCTTTCTTAAGTATGAATCCAATGGTACATCCATGGGATCCACCAAAGAGCAGGAGAACACCTGGTGAAGACAGAATAAATATACAGTTAGGTCCATATATATTTGGACACAGGCACAATTTTTATTTTTGTTAGGTTTTTCCTAAACCTATTCAAGCTGTAGTGATATAATGGATATGGGCTGAAAGTGCACATTCTCAGGTTTAATTTAAGGGTATTCACATCCAAATTGGAAGAAGGGTTTAGGAATTACAACTATTGAGAGTAGCTACCTCCCTTTTTCAAGGGACCAAAAGTAATTGGACAATTGAATCGAGAGCTGTTTTATGGACAGCTGTGGGCAATTCCTTCATTATTTCTTCAACAATTAAGCAGGTAAAAGGTATGAAGTTGATTCTAAGTGTGGTATTTGCATTTTGAATCTATTGCTGTGAACCTTCATCATGCGTTCAAAGGAGCTCTACATGCAGGTCAAAGAGGCCATCATTAGGCTTAAAAAACTAAACAAATCCATCAGAGAGATAGCCGGAACATTAGGACTGGCCAAATCAACTGTTTGGTACATTCTGAGAAAAAAAGAATGCACTGGTGAGCTCAGCAACATAAAAAGGCTTGGACATCCACGGAAGACAACAGTGGTTGATGATCGCAGGATTCTCTACTTGGTAAAGAAAAACCCATTCACAACTTCCAGCCAAGTGAAGGAGACCCTCCAGGAGGTAGGAGTGACATTGTCAAAGTCTACAATCAAGAGAAGACTCCACGAGAGCAAATACAGAGGGTTCACCACAAGGTGCGAACCATTAATAAGCATCAACAATAGAAAGGCCAGATTAGACGTTGCCAAAAAACACTTAAAAAAGCCTGACCAGTTCTGGAAAAGCATTCTTTGGACTGATGAAACTAAGATCAACCTGTACCAAAATGATGGGAAGAAAAAAGTATTGAGAAAGCTTGGGACAGCTCATGATCGAAGACAAACGAAATCAGGATGAAATGCATAATATTTTTTATTATTATCTTTAATAGTGTACAAGTAAACGGTAGTGTTTTGCATCGATACTTTGAAGAACTGCACATATGTATAGACTCTATACTATAGAGGCTACGGAAAGACCTGTACAAAGCAGAAACTTCAATGACTTCCAATATCGTAGTCTTGAGGAGCACGCCAACCTCCTGGAAATTATATAGGACAGTTTACATGTTCAGGTAATTTATTTTATTATTGTAGTACGTTTTGCGCCTAGCCATTTTACCTCAACTATTTATGTTAATAATAGCAGAGGTTTATGGGTAAAATGTAAATGAGTGGCGCCAAATGAACATTGTTTATGTTTTAATTGGTCAGTGCAACGGATTGGTTGGTGCCACGCTGCCCATCGGTTTGGCGATAGGAAATTGAATTGCGCAGATGACATGTCAGCGCGGCGCGAGCTCTGTAATACCCCGCTGTCTTATTCCACTATTGGATTGTTTGGCTTCCCTTACTAATGCTCAATTTGCGCGAATCACACCACAAGTAGGTATAGGTCTATCACCAGAGAGTCAGTCAAGAGAGAGTGAGTACACTGGTCCACTTGCACTGGTACACTGGTCCATGGCACTTAGTTCTCAGCTTTGTAGGTTTTTGGGGGAATGGAACAGTAGATATGCATATCTACAGGGACCGCAAGGATGGTGTACTGGTTGGTTGTGTCCGACCCATTGTGGTGGGCCGGTCTGAGTAAAAATGCCAGGGCCCTTTTTTTGTCCTAGTCCAGCCCTGATAAAGACCCACAAACAAACAACAATTGAAGACAGCTGCAGTTAAGGCCTGGCAAAGCATCACAAAGCAGGAAACCCAGTGGAAACCCAGTCTTTGGTGATGTCCATGGGCTCTAGAATTTAGGCAGTCATTGCCTGCAAAGGATTCTCAACAAAATATTAAACATTTACATTTTATTTACGATTATATTAATTTGTCCAATCACATCGAGGGGGGACTGTGTATAAAAATGGCTGCAGTTCCTAAAATGTTTACTTGATATTTTTGTTCAACCCCTTGAATTAAAGCTGAAGGTCTGCACTTCAAATTCATCTTGATTGTATCATTTTAATTTCATTCTGGTGGCATACAGAGCCAGAAGTATGAAAATTGTGCCTGTGTCCAAATACATATGGACCTGTAGCTGTAAAACACATGTCTATCCATCCGTCTCTATATTAGCTTGGACATTAGCGGGTCACATCAGGCATAATTTAAGCAAAAAGACACAATACACTTGACATACTAGTGTCTACGTGCCCATGAAACCACAAATGCACTTTCACACATAATGTGCTGTGTGTGAAGATCAAACACGTTTCACTCAGAGAACATTGTGAGCAGCGGTTTCACACCGCGTCTAATTTATTTCACCTCTACATATACTGTATAACTGAGCAACAGAAGATTTTCCATCAGCAACACTCTTACACAACAGTGATGCATCTAGTGCTGCACAGCTTCATGATGGACTCTTTTAGCTTCTGCGGTCTGTCTAAATATTTACAGTCACAAACCCCACACGATAAATGGATGTGATATTGTGACTGATGCATGGTTTGGTTGAATTACGGACCAAATAGATCAGTTTTGCATTCCGCTCTACAGGGATCATGACTGTGTTTTCTTATTTGGCCCAAAACTCAGCTTACAACAAAGAGCATCAGCTTCATGGCGAACGACGACCACAGCAACAACAACATGAACCTTTAAAATCATTTGCAACCTGAGGAATATAAATGAATTTATATAAAAAGACTTTCAGGGGAGTTTGATCAACATGGAAAGTGAAGAAGAAATTTGTGTCTGTAGTCATGAATATAATGTTACAGTAATAACGTTGAATCTACTGTGTGTGTGGAACTTTGATCTAGTGTGTTCAAAGTCTTGTATATTGTTTCATTCATAAATCAATTTTTATAAAAGTCAAATTTAAGAGATTATAAAGGCTTTACAATGAAGAGACGAGCGATGTTGAGTGTTCAAATCTTAGCCGGAATGTTGGCAAAACCAATTTTCCATGATTTGGATGTAACTCTGAGCCTGGACAATGTCAGTGTAAGTTAAGGGGGATTTCACTGGTTTTATTTCTGTATCTCATCATATGAGTTGGGGATTCAAAGAGATAACATCACATAAATGTTTATTTCGGTAAATATAAGCAACGTGTTCATTTAATAACACGAACAACACATTAAATCATACCATATCATATCAAACCACATGTTAAAACCACAGCAATGTTAACAATATTTCCGAATCAGTCACAGCGCGTCGTGGAAACATCAGTGGATGACAATGGCAATGTGTGATTCATACTGTGGGGATTTTATGAAGAAGTTTCAAAGGTTTCCTTGATAACGCGCTGTGGGTTCTGTAGAGAAACGAAACCATCATGGTGTAAAATGTATACTCCAAAGGCGGCAGGTGCCGTAAGTTGCAATGGTGCGTCACATGGATACGGAGGAGATACTCGCAACTCTAAAAGTGTCACTCCATCATGTGATCACAGATCAAGAAAATAATAACTTGTGGTGGGAAACTTTTATATAAGCATCTTCTGACCAATGAGATTTTAATTCCAGCTCGGTGAAACCGTTATCCCTCTTAATTTGCTTTGGCGAGCAAACAAGACGTTTCTGAGTTGGCCCGTAACATAATGCGTGGTTTAAATCAAACTGATGATCTGCTTCTTGAAAGAAAAATCTGTTATGACAACCTCTACCTCAGTGGAAAATGAACCATCAGAGGTTCATCTGTGATGTTTTTACTCCACAATTACATTTAATGATAGGATATTCTTCACATTCATGAAAATATATATTTGTGACGGGTACGATAGAGAGTCCCGTACTAGACACAATATTCTGTGGTGTTCGTCAATGAGTGAGGAGCTAGAAATGAATGAAAATGATGAAATAAACCAACGGTGGCAAGATGATCTTCACAAATAAAACCCAAAGAAATGACTGTGGCCACAAATTCCTCTTCACACAAACAGATATTTACATTTCATGTTATTTTACAGTTAATATTCAGAAGATAATTTGCCATTAAATGTGAACAAATACACGAAGAGAATCGAAGAAGAGAATCTGTTGTGGTGGAATAAATCAAACAACTGTTAAAACCTTTCAAGTCACTTTAAAATATGTCTACGTTTTTTACGATCAGCGAATTGCCCTCAATTCTTCCTCCACTGGCAGGTGTGGCACGCACGCACACACACACACACACACGCACACACATGCACCCCCACACGCACGCACACACACACACACACATGCACACACATGCACACACACACACACGCACGCACACACACACACACGCACACACACACACACACACACGCACACCCATGCACACACACACACACACACATGCACACACACACACACACACACACACACACACACATGCACACACACGTTGATGTTTTATTTTTCAGTTTTCTGATCTGTATCATCTTGTCTGTCTGTCTGGGATGTGTTTGTGTGGAAAAAGAAGATCGCTCATGATATAGTGATGTATTGTTGATGTCTGTCTGCTTTCACGGTGATGATGTGTGACAGCAGAGATCCTCTATCTGAAAGAATCAAGTCATTGTCCACACACACACACACACACACAGAGACTCCACACACACACTCAGAAGACCGACTTAAACTTTCACTGCATAACATTTGAAGCCAGTGAAATGATCTACTCACCCCAAAGAAGACGTGTGTGTTTAAACTCCATGTTGAGAATATTTCCTTTCAGAATGTTTGTGCCTCTCTGAAGGCTTGAAAGTGAAATTCCCAGTTAATCTGTATTCCAGTAAGACGTTGAGAAAATCCCCTCGGTGACGATCACCTCATGTGCTCACTGCTTCAGGTCCACTCGCTCTTTAAAAATGCTCAGTTTCTAAATAAATACAGTCGCCGCCTCGT
>NC_136771.1:24829192-24864661 GCF_947034865.1 Barbatula barbatula
AGTTTGGAGTTTGGAGATCATTTGATTGATCATAAAATGAGTTTATGACATTGATTTGCGTTAAGGTTGACTTCAGTGAACAAATGTAACCGTTTATCAAATCACACGCTCTAACTGTCAGTGAAGAAACACAAGATCACATCTTAAACTAAATCTTTCTTTTCAAATAATTTGAATGCACATTTAGACAGTGATCAATAAGACTCATGAGAACACAAACACACACACACTGACGGTCAATGTGCTCGGCTTTAATTACAGTGAGAAAGGTCACTGCTCGGACTAATATGATTGCTGTTTTATCGATTGATTTATTGATCACCAGGAACAAAAGTGGAATATAGTCACAGCAACAGCAGCAGGAATGATGTTAACACAAACAACAACAACATTAAAGAAAAGAACCTGCTCTAGTTTCATCACCCTCCATTCAGGAGCATCACACAGCCTCTATATCAAAACATGTCCAATGTCATATATCAACACCAAATATTTAAGATACTCATCTCAGAGTAAAACTGTGTAGCATTACGCCACCAAATCATTGACAAAGTCCAATATCATCCGCGGGCTAATGTAGCTTTACATTACACATTTCTTTCAAGCTAATTCATCACGATGACATCAAATAAATTCATTAATTTCCTCGTCCCTGAACATGATGGCCGATCTCCATACTCCTCTGGATGGTGAAAACCACATGTCCCATAATTCCTCTCTCTACCATTACGTCATTTAGCTTCGCCTTTTGTTGTTAGTCCAACTAGCGATCAAAATTTACATATTGTGGCTTTAATGGTTTGTTTTTAAATGATATGCTCTTACTGCTTAAAAAGTGTAGCTTTCTGAATTCCTTTGTTAAAATTGAGTTTTTATTAAGTTACATGGTATAGATGGTTAAATTACACCTTGAATGTCAATAATTTCACACTGACTTTTATTTATTTTGCCAAAAATGTTTTGCAAATAGATGTGTAATTTGAAGTTCTCTGCAAGCAAAGGAACATGGCAACAGTGGCAAGGAACCAAATCTCCAACGATGCATAAATGAAAGAAAAACTCGCTAGTCTCAGCCGGGAGGGACAGTTCTCCTCTGACACACTTACTCTTACACATCTCATCTATATTTAACATGATAAACATACATGTTATAGCTAACGTCCATTTTAATAATGTTGTGAACATGGAAAATGTCTGTAAATTCAATCCAGTGTTGTAACGTCAGCAAAGTCTCTGCAGCTCGAACCTGAAAAAAAATATATCCAGTGTCACATTTCCCATTACATCAAACTAATAATTCATGTTCAGCAAGAACAGGCGTGTGTGAGCAAAGAGCCAGATACAGTCAATACATCTGCTTCTAGTAAATGAAAGGAATAAGACATGTTTGGTAGATGGCGATCAGCTCTCAAAAATGTAAAAAGGTATATGTATTTAAGCTCTGTTTCCATTGGTCAATGGTTTACTGCAACCACGGCCACAAGAAACTGTAAGCAAACATTTCTTTGACATTAAAAAACTCCATTAGCCGCTTTCTGTGGGCGGCAATAACACAACATTAATTGCTACAGGCAAACATCGCTCATTTTTGTAAACAAGATGCATCTATAAACCTAAATCACATAAGTCATCTCCTCTCTATTTAGCGTCTGCTCAGAATGGCTTCCCTCCTATGTGAGTCTGTTTGTGTGGCTCTGGAAAATAATTTTTTAAGGATCAGTAATCCAAGATCCCTCCAGACAGACTCACACACACATCGATCGGTCGGTGCCCAGTCTCCCTACACTCGGTCGCCATAGCAACGCTGCAAGAAGGGCTGCGGCGGCTGACATCTCTCTAGCAGTTTTGCTCATTTGGTTTTCTCTTTGTTTGCGCTCGGCTCTGCTGTCTGGATACTTTTCTCCTGCAATGATCTACGTTGGAGTTCACAGTAACCATCACACACACACACCGTGTTGTGAAAGCCCCACGGCCTCGGTCGGTCTCTATTGACAGTGCAGTAAAAATATTCCCTGATCCCGGGAGACGGAATCAGACGATTTATCAGGAGAAATCTTCCCTTCACACCAGCCTCAGGCCTCTCTGCAGATGAACACCTCGTTCATTACTGTTCTCAAACCTTTCCTCTGGGATATTCTGTCTATGGCTGCATTGTCAAGTATGTACTGGGTGTATGTGTACCAAAAAATTACTGATGATTCATCATCCTGCACTAGACTTTTTTCCATGCAAATGTTTCTTTATGAAGATCTGCCTACACAAACACCTCCTGCAAGACGCCCTCCATCCACTGCCTGTCCTCTGCGCTGTGTTGGCAAAAATGCTACAAACTTTATGGGATCTATGTCCATTGGTTTTGATTCTTGTCACACTTTGAATGCATCATAAGTCAGTTATCCAAGGTATCTGCCAAACACAGAAATGTTTGCATATTAAACAGTGAAAAACTGTGGGTAAGGGATCGTCTATAAAGTGTAAATATTAGGTATAAATGAACACACATTTTGATTGGGTTGGACAAATGACATTTCATAAAGGACACAAAACGTGACTTAGACGCGACACTAGCTAGAGGACGCGTAACTCTTTTTTAAATACAGGTTGCAATAAGCTGCTTGCTCAAACAACCTAAGGGGTCGTTTTTTAGAGCAATGTTTTTAAGGACATAGGAGCTACATTCTATGACATTATTCGAAGGTGCGTTTCACATTTCGTGTCTAAAACTGCGCGGAAAACGGCATTCTGAAAAGTTGAAATATTTTCATCTCGATGCTGGAGAAACAGGATTATTTGTGCGCGCTTCCCACGCGTGTCTACATTTAAAATTACCAACTTGCTCACGCAAAAGACGCGAAATGTGGAATAACCTCTTACAGAGTCTGATGGTTTCAGAGTTAACAAACAGCCTGTCAAGCACAAATAATACAAACAACACTATCTTAAGCCATTATTATTAGATAAAAGTTATTATTAATGTTTTTGGTACTGAATGAAATTTTTTCTTTGTCAGAAATTATCAAATTGGAAAGCATCTAGGATTAACTTCTCGTGGCCTTTTCTAGAATTTGGATAAAATAAATTGAATAGGTCTCTATAAGGGCACACACCTGTGATGACACATACGTCGTGTAAGCGTACACATGACTAACACTGCAGCTCATGTCTCAGACACTTCATGAGCTACCACACACTTCTACTTTAGCCCATGAAGGCAAACGCTCCAGACTGCCACGCCCACAAACACGCACTTAAAACACCATAAACGGTCATAAACGTTTGTTTAAGTGCACACGGAACACCTAACCAGGAGATACTGAGGCGTGATGATACACAAACTAACAATCTGGTGTTTGAAGATACAGAATAGGATATATATTAAGGTAAGTCATCCATGCAAACGAAAAACACTTCCGAAAGAATCCCTTACATCCTGCAATACACATGACATGACGTATAAAAACTGGCCTCTGGTATTCTGGTATTCTGTGTATGTCAGTATGTGCTGCATGAGCAGACGTGATGGTCCCATGTTCTTCAGAAGGATATGAAAAGGTTCTGAAGAGCCACACGTGTGTTTTCAATGTCCCAAAGCAAATGTGACCTTCTGTACGAGGACTTCACGGTCATTGACACAGATTTGCTTACATTTGATTAGTGACCTTGAAATAGTGCAGAAACATTTACATTATGCTCTTAACTTGCTTTATCATGAATTACAGTAACTACTAAGCAAAACAACTTGTTTGGTGCTATTGTGAAAGAGTGTCAGTATCTTTGCAAGGGGCCGCAAATTCATTGTTTTTCAGGCATTCAGTTCTCTAGTTTAGAGAAATCAAACCCAACAGAGCTGTTCATCTGGAGGGCTTCCAAAAACTCCAGCACACACACACACACACACACACGACTGTTAGTGTGTGTAATGATCAGGGTAGAGTAATTGCTATAATTCACCCTCATGCCGAGAAAACTCCTCTTTTCGGAATTGTCCCTCTGTGTTACAGATATAAACAAACACACCACTCTCATCAATGCTGTACACAACACCCTCACACAAACATTCACAGAAATGGCATGTGTGAGAAAAATATACAGAATATTAATGTGGATTCATGTATTTAGTACCAGCATCGACGGAATAATCCTAACACAATTTTGATTGCAAGCAAAGGAGACAAACTAAAATTAACATATAAATGCACAAACACAGTCCATACTTTGTGCATTTATTATTATATTTAATGTATTATTTTGATACCTTTTGAAAGGCTCATGCATCAACCAAATTATGCTTCAATGTATTTTTCTATTTTGCTTTTTTTTACGTAAGTTAACACTTTATGATAAGGCTGCATTTGTTAACATTAGTCAATGCATTAGCATTAACAAACACGAACAATGAGCAATTGAATTAATCTTTGTCAGTGTTGCGTAATGTCAAAACAATTATTCATATCAGTTCATTCTGCATTACCTAATGTTAACAGTTAAGACTGAATGTATTGGTAAATGCATTAGAAGTATTGCTTTTTGTTTTACATGGCTGATGCACTTATTAATCAAAGGAAAGTTTGGTAAAAGGTCTGCGTCCCCGGTCCTTTGTGACATTACAAACTTCCCTGGATTATATAATAACATACAACGAGACTTGAAATATGCTGAAAACTCGAAGGTAACCGACTGTATGCAAGATTAGAATGTAGCCTTTTCCCCTACAATCTTATTATTTAGTATTCTTAGATAATTGATGGCTTTTTTAAAGCACAAATGACATGTTAATGAATGTCTATTAGCCGGATTTATTCATACACTGCTTTTCCCAAAATGACATAACACCAGTGTAACACCAGACATAATCATCCAGTGTGTTGCGTGTGCGTCAATATAAACACAAAACTCTCACACACATTAACTTAAAATGTAAATATAGACATAACTCAAACTACCACAGATATTCTACGCCAAATGGTATTTTTTTGAAACACCTGAAATATAACGTTTTGAATATGAAAACTGTACATGCATCAATACTTTGGGGTGCCCTCATAGGGAGGTTTGCTTGAGCAGCTACACACAGTCGTGTGGGTGGAGGAGAAGGAAGGATGTGAGATGGAGGTGTTGGGTGGGGAGAGATGGTGGTGTGTCAGAATGCACCAGTACACACATTTAAACACCGCTCACGCGCCCGATCGCTCATCTATAGCCTTTGGCCTGTAACTCAATTTAAATGCAATGAAAAACATGTGTGTGTGTGTGTATGTGTGTGTGTGTGTGTGTGTGTGTGCCAGATGATACTGTACGCTCGTGCACACACTGACGTGTATTTATCTGGACACAACTATGTGTGTGTGTGTGTGTGTGTGTGTGTGTGTGTGTGTGTGTGTGTGTGTGTGTGTGTGTGTGTGTGTGTGTGTGTGTGTGTGTGTGTGTGTGTGTGTGTGTGTGTGTGTGTGTGTGTGTGTGTGTGTGTCTATGCATTCGTGTCGGCTATTAATGAACACACACTTACACATGCAGTCGTTCTTTCGTGATTCTTACCTTCAGCTATTGCCGTATCCACCAGCCTACATCCTCTCCTCTCTCCACTCCTCCCCGATTCAATCTTCTCTCCTCTTCTCCCCCCGTGTCGCCAGAATGCATCAAGATTAAAATTTAATCAGCTGCCATCTTCCAGGCGAATAAACGGGCCAAACATAATATCACGATCAAAACAGTCCGCCTAGAGATGGTCTGCGGAGGAGAATTAAAAGAGAGAATGGTATAATCCAATAGGAACACGGTCCCCTGATGCCCGTCGATCACAATGCACCGTTAAGCATCCGTAACCGAGGATGAGAGGAGACTCGGTTTATTAGTCATCGTGAGCCGAACACGGAGGAGCCGATCCCGATCAACCGCGCTGATTGACAGGTGTAGTCGCCGTCGAGAGATGAACTGTTGATCTTCAAGGGTACTGCAATGAGACTGTGAGCCGAGGGTGAGCCGCTTCAGGTGAACGATGGATTCCGTCCAAAACGACAAACTAAAGGCCTAAAACAATCATTGATAAGTGAGATGAGGTGAAGATATTTGCGTCATCAGATCCTGTCCGGTGCCGCTCCCCGTCCGCGAACACAAGCCCTTCTGGCGCACTGCTTATTTTCAGAAGAAAGAAAGAAACTATTGTGATATTTATTCTGCTGAGGTCAAAACATTTGCGTCAATGGCAAAAATGCCGATCGACGCCGATCCCCGTCCACGCGAGACGAATAGCGAGGAAAACGGATCTTATCCGTAATAAACGAAAGAAATAATCAACATCATCATAACGACCGTAGAAACCGCGCACGATAAACCGCGCACGGCCTGCAAAGATCGACGGCTGATGAACAAATACCGCGCTTACGCGATGACTAGAAACATCATTTGCGTTTATATCCACTTAAATCAAATAAATGTACATCCGGTCATCGTGTATGAAAAGCGAATGATGCGAATGACACGGAGAAGAGCTCGTGAGCGCGGCCAGATGTGGTGCTCGTGGAGAAAGCGCGCGGCTGAGATGCAGAAGATCCCTAAAGATGTCCACAGATCAATGGAGGATGGACACTAGAGACACACGGGAGGATGCGGGAAAAGATCACGAGTTTCAAACACAGCGAACACTTCATTACGAATGCGCGGCGGCTCCTGCCCGGGGACTAATGTTATTCCCGTCTGCGCTGGATGCGCTGGATGCGGCAGGCGTGACCAGAAGATCTGAACGCAGAGGAACACGACCGCCCTACTTCACTCTCTCACTGTGTGTCTCTCTCTGAATAGACCTCATCTTTCTATACATGATGGATAAATCAGGCCCATGTATTATAGCTACAGGCCTATATGTGTTTTACTGGCAGTTAAATACGGAAAGGATGAACAATGTCATTGCGCGCTTGGAAATAAAACCTCGTTTATTATTTGCGTGTGGGTTGTATTGCTTTATGCAAATCTCTCTAAAATTCATCGCATTTTTGCATGTGAAAAATATTTGCATATGGCCTTGCCCACTTAAATAGAATACGTGTATCAATATATATCAACCACACCGCAACGAGGCAAATATACAACGAGTTTAGATCTTCGTGAGGTCATTTCCCTTCTGGATTAATGTTCCACGGGGACATCCATGTTTACCCTCGACCCTAAACTACGGATAAATATGCAGTTAAATTCAATTATTATTATTAGAAAACAACCAGGTTTTCTCACCTATATAACCCTTCTTCATCCTTAATTTGTGGTGAGAATATAAATCACAAATGTGAGAATCAAATGAAAACAGATTGAATCATAAAGGCAAATGTATATATTGCATTAAACGAGGGAACGAGTAAAGCACACAGGTGTCTGTCTGACTGTAGGTCGGTGTGATGTCACACATGTACCTCTAGATGACGCTGTTCTTCCGGGTCTGCTGTTGATTGGCTCTTCACATGTTCCAGTAAAACTCTTTGAAGTCTTGTGTTTACTGCCTTCATCAAACAATCACGTTACACATGAAGTAGTTTTACTTTTATCTCAATGATTCTTTTTCCCTTCTACTCTATATTGGTTTTTATTTGATATTCTATCATTTTGTTGGCCAGACTTCATTTCACTTAGTTGTAAACTCATGTAAGCGTGTATGTGACAAATCTTTCTTTATGGATTGCTTTTATAGTTCATAATGTCATGTTAAAAGTCACTTATTATATATTTTACATTTAGTCATTTAGCAGACGCTTTACTATTATATATGATCGTATTTTAATATTAACAGACTCTTTTTTTAATGCTACCACATTTTGTTGTTATTGTGATATTTGTTTTATGTATAATAGTAAGGCAAATTAAACACAACCATGTGTCTTTAAATTGAAGTGAAGGTCTCTCTCTAGTGGCACAAATCATCATCGCATCCTCAGGTGAGTATGACAAGTGCCGCTTTTACAGTCATGTATTCTTGTATCTAGCGTAAAACACACAATGCTGTATTATTCCTTTCAGTAACGTCAGTGTTTATCTGACTGCTGTGTTTCTTTGTCATACAATAAAATAGCAGTCACAGAGTAAATGAGGTTTTGTGATATATGGTATTTATTGGAGAAATATGCCATCAAATATATATGTACATTTGTAAGAAAGAGTTTACAGTGCGTTTGTGAAGTTTACACGTACACAATCAAGAGTTTGTACAGTGGATTTAAAGTTTGTCAACACATCTATCACAATCTCTTTAGGACTACCTTCATTTCTCTTTTGTTTCTAATTTCATGTTAAATCCATTTTTTAGATTTGTCCGCTTTTGATATAAACAAGTAATCTAGTACTAAAACACGCTTTTGTGATATTGTGTCCAGCTAGCACATTAAACATCTGCTGTGTAAAAACATCTGATAAAGCAGACGTCTCAGAGACTATCAGGGAATATTTCCTACAGCTTGTTTAATGTATAATGCTAAACACACTCTTACTCACGAGAGGCTGTTTAATCTAACAGTGACACCGAGCAGTTAGAATAAAAGACTCCAAATCCAGCATACAGAGGTTCACTGAATGTTGTGTTGAATGTGTGTATGTGTGTGAGTGTGTGTGTGTCAGAGACGCTGTAGAAGGACAGAGCGCCGGCCGGCCCGTCCACAAACACTCCTACTCGATTAGATGGAGGTGAAGGTTTTATTTCTTTATTACTTTTATTGTGCCAGGCGGTGAATCTACCATAAATACAACTCAGATTCCATGACTGTTCATTGAGTCCAAAGTTACAATCATCACTACGTCCTTTTCTGCCGATTCTTTTGTAAGTAACTGATATATCAACCCAGCCGCTCCATTCAGCCTCCCAGTAACAGCATCCGGTCAGACTCTCTCTACACAAAACCTGCTCGTAATTCTCAAATCTGTCTGGATGATCAGGATACGACTGCTCTTCCACATGCGTCACCTTTTTGTACCCATCCGACAAAAGGACACGAACGTTTGCTGTGTTTGGATCCAGTGTGAGATTACAGAAATCTGAACACAAAATAAATATTGAACTGTGTCAAGGACAGTTTAACAGTCAATGTATGTGAGCAACCACACCCATAATACACACGTTGGTCCACTAGAGAATGCGTGTCGGTGTCACGATTGGCCTCCTCTAGGCATGAAAATGACACGCTCCGTTCTTTGCATTTGTAAAACTGAAACAATTTTATATATATGTTTGATAGATATTAAGAGCACCTAACCCCACTCCCCACTTCCCAACCATTTAAAACACGCAATGAGCAAAGAGAAGTCAGCCAGGTGCATTTACTTACATTTACATGTATTCATTTAGCAGACGCTTTTATCCAAAGCGACTTACAAGTAGTTTTATACAGTGGCACATTACATTACACAAGCTGTGGCCTAATGGTTAGAGCGTTGGGTTTGTGATCAGAAGGTTCTAATCTCAGTGCCAGCAGGTCATGACTGAAGGGCCCTTGATCAAGACACCTTACCCCTGATCGCTCTGCAGTAATGTGACACTGTATAAAACTACTTGTAAGTCGCTTTGGATAAAAGCGTCTGCTAAATGAATAAATGAAAAATGTAAATGTTTGTTCTCCGGCCTCCGAACGCTTTAACCGCCCTTTTTGAAGAATACGACATCATCTGTAGCAGTAGGCCTACCTGCCTGTCATGTTTTGTGTTTATATTATATCTAAATTGTGTGTAGGAAATAATAAATGTAAACAAAATACAACATCTGATTAAATATATGTAATTGTGCCCAATATAAAATATGATATTTGGTTTTGTTAACGTTACTGTTGTTGGCATGGGGGGAAATTGTCGCCCCCTGCTGGTTCTCGTCAAATCATGACACTGACATGCATTCTCTAGTGGACCAACCTGTGTATTACACACTTTGAAGTGATACCGGGTTGATGTGACAGTGTGAGGAAACGATAGAAAAGACTTACATTTCCTCAAACCTGGTGTGATCCTGAAGGGTCCTCCATGCTCCACACTACACAAATATATAGAAGTTTTTAATAGGGTTTATAATATGCTTCTACTTGACTCTGGTCATAAACACACATACTTGAGTTTGTTGAGTGTGTAGTTTGGATCATTGAGTCTCTCAGAGAGCAACTGAAGTGACACACACACACACACACACACACGAACAAGTTACAAGTCACCAATTCCTAAACAACTTAAGTAAAAGTCTTTGAGTTTCTGATTTGAACAGGGCTTGAGTATTTTACTCACACTGAATGTATAGGCTCAAAGAAGCATTAGTCCTCAACACTTAAGAGACATTTCAGTGAAAAACAAGAAACACTTGATTCGTGATCAAGAGCAATCGCATTTATTTTCTTAAATCATAATAAGAACACCTAAAAATTGCAAAACATCATGGTCGACACCAGACCCTATGTCTATATATCAAACACACAAGTCTCATTTAAGCTCAAGTGCTCATAAGTAATCCAAACTCCTCCAAAAAGGTCTCTTAAATATAATGGATAAATAAAATAATGGAAAATGTAAAAGTCAAAGCCTAAAATCCACATAGTACCTTCAATGCCCTGTAAATGGGGATATTCATTCTGCAGTAGCCAAATAAACTGCTGCAAGAAAAGATAGGTGCCATGCTAATGTAATGTGTAATTGCATAAGTCATTACAAATGTACAATGCAAAAAGTTAAACTCAAAATTTTAAAATCACTTTAGCTTTGGAGAACATATGAAATTACTTCAACTTGCTGCAAGCAATACTATTAGTTTCCTCAAATTTTATGTATGGCTTGGTTTAATCAATCTGCAATGCATGCTGGGTAACATCCTAGTACAAAACTCATTCATGACTCCCAGCATGCATTGCAGTTGATCTGTTTATCTGAATTAGATTGCTGTTTGTCAACATTGATGAGGTTTGAATGATAAGTGTTGATGTCTAAGTGTGTCAGTGATTCTATTTTGTTTAATGTTTAATTTTATTGGCAGTACATTTTCGTTAATCATGAAATCATGAATCTCAAGATCAACCAAAATCATCTCTTAACTTCATTATTACAAATGGAATTTGTAAAAGTGTTCTTACTGAAACACCACCACAAGCAACAAAATAAGACAATTCATGCAATGAAGTCGAGTGTCAAAAGATCAACTAAAGCAAACACTGATCACAATAATGGTGGTTTGATGATTTTTTTTTCATTTTTTAACATTAATTGCAGGTGTAAAGGTGAAGTTGATTGTCGATTTGTCATTTAAAATAATAAAATGCCTGGGACATGACAGTTACATAGACAGATGGTAATTCATACAATTAGCAAAAGGACTAATAACACAACTGGTTGTCATTTGTTGGCAGGGGACATTGTAGTTTGGTCCCCTGAAGGTCCTGCAAATGATGTGAGAATGTCCTATAGAAAAGGTTTAGAGAACGTCCTGAATGTTATGTGAAGGTCCACCAATATACGTCCCCACACCCTTTAAAGGTGTCCTGAACTGGCCTTATTTATTGTTTAATACTGTTGTCTGAGGTCTACTTATGACATTTGCATGGTTTTTACATTCAAAAACATCAAAATCAACAAGTAACAGACTATTTTCTACCCTGGTATTGAGGCTGGTTGGACAAACGGCGCATTGAAGACTTGGAAGTAAACGCCCACTGCTATGAATGGATAACAGTTTGCGTTGTTAACTTAGTTGGAGCCTTCTGTGAATTTGGTTATACGTAACGTTAGGTAACACATTATCAGGACATATCAAGCGATCTCAAACAAAGCCATAGTGATGTATAGTACAAATAAGATCACATCATTCCTATCGGATTCAATATTGACTGCACAGCACTGCTTTTCAATTATAGTCTTTCCGCAAATCCAGTGTCAACCTGGGCCTTGTTCACAAAGGAATCTGCAGTATTTTACCCACATGAGCTGGAACTTCTTTAGAGATGCGTGGTTGAAGTTTATTTTTAATGTCGGAATCTGAACGAAGGTTATGCAGCAACTGTGTTCTTCCAGAACCAGGCACTGGACAATATTCTGCGATCTTTAAATACTGCAAAGGTAACTATCCTACTTTTAGCGTGCCATGTAGCGATGTACACACTTGCACTAAAAACTGAACATTGTGGTTTTGCAAAATAAAGAAAACTTACAGGATGCGCTCTGTTATCTCCTATTTGCTGGATCTGCCACACCGTCTTATTCCGGCAACTCAGAACTTTTTTCCAAATTAAGTACTGCTCAAACTATATACAGTCCTCTTCAGTCATACTACAAAAACTGTGTGTCTGTGTGTTTATTTACACAGAGAAACTGAGGAGTTGAGTAAATTAATCATAAATCCAGCGTATAGCGGCTGAGTGAATGTTGTGTTGAATGTGTGTATGTGTGTGAGTGTGTGTGTTTCAGAGACACTGTAAAAGGACAGAATGCCGGCCGAACAATCCACATAGACTCCTACTCTATTAGATGAAGATGAAGGAGCAGGTATGTTATTAGTTGTATTGTTGTGCCAAACGTTAAATCCATTGGTATTGCAGAAAATACTCCAGGATTTGTCATCAAGTCCAAACATACTATTACTGCCTTCTTTCCTGCTGGTTTCTTTATAGCTCACGGCTATACGGGCCCACACTTTCCATTCAGCCTCCCAGTAACAGCGTCCAGTCAGACTCTGTCTACTCAGAATCTTAGGAACACCTTCAAATCTGTCTGGATGATCAGGATACGGCTGAGGATCTTTCACATATGTGACCTTTTTGTTCTCTTCAGCCAGCATGAGGTGAACGTTGGCTGTGTTTGGATCCAGCGTGAGATCACAGAAATCTGAATGAAAAACGACAGCATGAAAACATCTATAAGTCAGTAGAACATGTAAAAGGTCTAAATATGTGAGCGTAAAAACCTACATTTCTGCAGTCCCGGTTTAACCCTGCAAAGTCCACCATAGTCTAAACTGAAAACAGATAAACAGTCACACATTAAGAAAACTTACTGGCTGATATGATACACAGTCAAAGTGACACACAGGTCAGTATGTGTCAGTATTAGTGTTGTGTGTCATACTTGAGTTTGTTGAGTGTGTAGTTTGGATCATTGAGTCTCTCAGAGAGCAGCTGAAGTGACACATATACACACACACACACAGGTCAGTATGTGTCAGTATTAGTGTTGTGTGTCATACTTGAGTTTGTTGAGTGTGTAGTTTGGATCATTGAGTCTCTCAGAGAGCATCTGAAGTGACACACACACACACACACAGGTCAGTATGTGTCAGTATTAGTGTTGTGTGTCATACTTGAGTTTGTTGGGTGTGTAGTTTGGATCATTGAGTCTCTCAGAGAGCATCTGAAGTGACACACACACACACACACAGGTCAGTATGTGTCAGTATTAGTGTTGTGTGTCATACTTGAGTTTGTTGAGTGTGTAGTTTGGATCATTGAGTCTCTCAGAGAGCAGCTGAAGTGACACACACATACACACACACACACACACACACACAGGTCAGTATGTGTCATTATTATTGTTGTGTGTCATACTTGAGTTTGTTGAGTGTGTAGTTTGGATCATTGAGTCTCTCAGAGAGCAGCTGAAGTGACACACATACACACACACACAGGTCAGTATGTGTCAGTATTAGTGTTGTGTGTCATACTTGAGTTTGTTGAGTGTGTAGTTTGGATCATTGAGTCTCTCAGAGAGCATCTGAAGTGACACACACACACACACACACACACACACACAGGTCAGTATGTGTCAGTATTAGTGTTGTGTGTCATACTTGAGTTTGTTGAGTGTGTAGTTTGGATCATTGAGTCTCTCAGAGAGCAGCTGAAGTGACACACACACACACACACACACACACACACAGGTCAGTATGTGTCAGTATTAGTGTTGTGTGTCATACTTGAGTTTGTTGAGTGTGTAGTTTGGATCATTGAGTCTCTCAGAGAGCATCTGAAGTGACACACACACACACACACACACACACAGGTCAGTATGTGTCAGTATTAGTGTTGTGTGTCATACTTGAGTTTGTTGAGTGTGTAGTTTGGATCATTGTGTCTCTCAGAGAGCATCTGAAGTGACACACACACACACACACACACACAGGTCAGTATGTGTCAGTATTAGTGTTGTGTGTCATACTTGAGTTTGTTGAGTGTGTAGTTTGGATCATTGAGTCTCTCAGAGAGCATCTGAAGTGATGAGTGTTGTGGGTGATTGTAACTCAGGTCGAGTTCTCTCAGGTGTGACGGGTTTGAACTCAGAGCTGAAGCCAAATAACAACATCCTTCATCTGTCACCATACAACCTGATAACCTACAGAAGATAAACAACATGTTTTAATATTATTCATGATACATTTACTTTGTGATATCAGTATATGGAGAGCATCACCTCAGTATCTCTAGATGACAGTTGTGACTCTTGAGAGCATCAGAGATCAGCTTCACTCCTGAATCCTGAAGATCATTGTTACTCACATCAAGCTCTCTCAGAGGAGAATCTGAAGACTGAAGAGCTGAAGAGATGATTCTACACGACTCAACTGTGAGATTACAGTCAGCAAGTCTGAAAGAAAACAAAACAATTTAGACAAAATGTACTTGACACCTTCCGTCTCTTCACTGTAAACATGAATGTGATGCTCACAGAGCTCTTGTGCAGTTGTTGACAGCTGGTATGAGTCTTCTTCTCCCCTCCTGTGTTGTGTTGTATTTCTTCAGATCAAACTCATCCATCACCTCCTCTGACATCTGAAGCATGTAGGCTATTGCTGAACAGTGAGCGGCAGAGAGTTTCTTCTCTGAGTGTTTGTCTGATCTCACAAACTCCTCGATCTCTCTGGACAGAGTCTGATCTTTCACTTCTAACAGACACAAGAACAGATTGATGGATCTTTCAGCTGACAGACCATCATTACCCTTGATCTTCTTTTTAATGTACTGTGTGGTTTTCTTGATGGTTTGTGATGTGTCCACCGTGTGTGTCAGTAGATCCTTTAAGAGTTTCTGATTGGACTCCAGTGAGATGCCCAGCAGAAATCTCAAGAAAAGATCCAGATGACCAGTTTTACTCTCAACAGCTTTATCTACGGCACCTTGATGCAATTTATACAATGGTTGAAAATCTTCAAGTGCTGTGAGATGACTGCATGTACAGCAGTGACACCAGTAGAACGCAGCGAGGAATTCTTGAATGCTGAGATGTATGAAGCTGTAGATTTTCCTCTGATGACTGACAGATTCCTCCTTAAAGATCTCAGTACAGATGCCAGAATACAGCGACGCGTCAGTGATGTTGATCCCACACTCTCTCAGATCCTCCTCATAGAACAACACATTGCCCTTCATCAGCTGTTTGAAAGCCACTTCAGCCAGTTTCACAATCACTTCTCTGTTGATCTCTGGATCTCTCTCTGGATCAAACTTCTCATTCCTCCTCTTCATCTGAATCAGCAGGAAGTGGATGTACATTTCACTCAGAGTTTTGGGGATTTCTTCAGTGTGATCTTGTGTCAGGATCTTCTGAAGCACAGTGGATGAGATCCAACAGAAGACGGGTATGTGACACATGATGTGGAGGCTTCTCGCTCTTCTGATGTGGGACATGATTCTGCTGAACTGATGCTCGTCGCTGATTCTCTTCCTGAAATATTCCTCCTTCTGAGCGTCGTTGAATCCCTGGATCTCTGTCACACATGTGATGTATTTGGAGGGGATCTGATTGGCTGCTGCTGGTCTGGAGGTGATCCAGATGAGAGCGGAGGGAAGCAGATCTCCTCTTATGAGGTTTGACATCAACACAGCCACTGATGAAGTGTCAGTCACATCAGAAACTTTCTCACTGTCGTTTGAGAACATCAGAGTCATTCTGCTTTCATCCAGACCATCAAAGATGAACACAACTTTACACTCCTCATAAATCTGAGAGTCCACATCATGAAGTTCAGGATGAAAGTCCAGCAGAAGTTTGTGAAGACTGTAGCGATGCTCTTGAATCAAGTTCAGCTCTCGAAACGGAAGCAGGAACATGAAATCTACGTCCTGATTGGCTGTTCCCTCGGCCCAATCCACAATGAACTTGTGCACAGAGACGGTTTTTCCAATTCCAGCGATGCCTTTAGTAAGAACACTCTTGATTTTGTGTCTTTGATGTGATTGAGGTTTAAAGATGTCATTGCAGTAGATTGGAGTGTCTTGTAAGTCTTGTGTTCTTCTGGGCTGTTTCTCCATGTGTAAAACCTCATGTTCTTCATTCACTCCTTCACTCTCTCCCTCTATGATGTACAGCTGTGTGTAAATTGTCTTCAGGAGGGTTTGATTCTCTTGTCGTTTGATTCCCTCAAATAAATTCTCGTATTTGTTCTTCATGATGCTCTTGTGTTTGTCTTTGACTCTTTTCAGAACATCTTCCACTGAATCATCACGACAATCCTGCTGCATGGTTGGTTTTGTGTTGTACTGTTTGACGTGGGTCTGACAGGACTTTACAGATCTCTTCAGATCATCTTTTCCCACACTGCAGAATAATTAGGAAAACATGGAGAAGAGAGGGTGAGAACAACACAATAATATACTCTATCGACACAATTCATATATAATTCAAATAATTAACACACTGTAAGTCTGGATTCAGTAGCTCTTATCAGACTGGAATCTCTGGGTGCACAACTATGAGTAACTTGTCTAAAAAAGGTGCAACTGGTCATAAGGAAGTGAAAGTAGCTTGCATCCGGATGAAATTCTGTAACTCTTAGTTTGTTTGCTAAAGTCTTCAGTGTATTTATGATTTTTTAATGCAACTAGTAAAACTGTAAATATTGTTTACAGTGTGTTGTTTTATACACATTGAAGTTAAATTCTTTCAGGTTCATTAGGAAACATGAATATACTGCAACAGTTTCAGCTCCTCATTGTGCGTTAAAAAGAAAAAGCACAGCTAGCCGTGGATTATCCTTGTTAATGAGTCGGAAAAAAGTTTCATGGAGAGTGAGTCTTTTAAAATATCATAAGGTTCGTGTTCATATTATTAAAACTTACGAAAAACAGAATTAACTCTGTATTTGTGATATTGCATGACTACTTACAGCAGGTGATAATGTTGTACAGCACAGAAGAAGATGAAAACAGCATCAAAAGTCTAATATTAGATGGCAGAGAAACAAGGTCCACTAACCATTTCTTCTACTGATTTGTAATTTTTCTGATTTAACCTGTCATATTTAAGGATCAGTTCAAAAACTGTATGTGCTTCATACTGCAGAAAGAATTATTTTAGCCAAGAAAAAAGTAGTCAGAGGTTAAGTGATGTTTTTGTGTGAGTTGATATTTACCGGGGATTAGAGACAAGGGTTCCATCACTCAGAAAGGGGGGTTGCATCATGGAGTTGTTACTTCTCATAGATACACGACTGGGTTCTGCAGATGCTTCTCTCTCCTCCATCTCTTAATTTACACCTGTTTCAATGTCAAAGTTCTCCAGATGCCTCCAGAACAAGACCGTTTGGGAAACCTGTCCCGGAAATCACAGTACACAACACATGACACACTAAAAAAAGAGCTTGACTCATTAAGACCTGTTACTCTGAAAGCTGGTCAACAAACTCCAATGCATTGCTGGCAATACTAATGTATTCCTAATGGGACAGTTCACACAAAAATGGAACTTCTGACATTATTTATTTTCTTTAGAGCACAAAAAATATTTAGAAGAATGTTGATAACCAAACAACACTGAACTCCATTATATGAACACAAAACCACTGAGACATTTCTCACAATATCTTCTCTTGTTTTTCACCTTTCACAGCTTGTTTGTTTGGAATAACTACGCCTTGTGTTTATGATGTTATGTGAGTTGTGTTTTCAGAGATGTGCTCTACTGCAGACTCAACACTATATGTGAGCTCTTTTAATCAAATATCTGTTGACCGAACACTATTGTGTTTACACGCACATGCGTTTCGATGTAATGTTCGCATTTTGAAATAGGCCGACAGCATGTAAACATCAATTTACACATTTGAGTCGTAATCTCACATAAATGACAGTGTAAAGACTTTCTTTATCCCAACCCCCGCGTATAGTAGAATCAATATGTAAACGAACTTACGTAAATATATTGTAGTCCGTTTCCTTCCGCTTTACGATACTCGAAAACTGTTGATTCAATCAGCTTTCGGTTTCGCTTTGAGCCAATCGCGTCTTTCAATATAAGTCAAAGTTTTACAGTAAAAACTGGACAGATATCAGTATGAATTCATTGAACATGTCAGAAGCGTTTTAAGAAGTGTTAGAAGCGTTTATCCAGTGCGATACAGTATAGGTCCCATCGAGAGAAAATGTAAGAGGAGAGGCACGCAGTCTGTATTGTTGTGAACTTCTGCGCATGCCCAGTAGCTCCGGAACCTGAGGACATCGGGCTTGTTCAACTTGATGCGGCGCCGCAAGATCCGGATGACGTCAAAGTACCGCGATTCGAAAAACATAAACGTTTTAAAATCGCTTAAGACGTATAATCTTTGTAGTTCAATGTTGTCATTCTTACCTTGAAATATAACCGCTGTATTTATAAAATAAAACCTGAAATAATAAACCTCGATGACCTGCGGTCGCCAAATGCCAGAAATGGCTAATATGGTCACCCTATTGTTCTAATGCTTATTTACTGCAGCACAGACAAGAAACAAACAAGCACGTGAAAAACAAAACGGACAAAGAACTCTTGACTTGGTATGCACTGTTTCAAATGATTTGTTGTTTTAAATTAAGTTGCTTTATGTCAACATGAGTGCTTGGTGTATTTAACTTTTAACTTGAGTTTTTTAATATTAAAATGTTGTAGGCTATAGAAAACTACTGAATAAAGTGGACATAATCAATGTTAGAATGTTAACAGAACATGATACTAGCACAATAAGCATGTTTGCTAACATGATGTTAACATCAGTATGTTTGCTAGCATGATTAGCATGTTTGCTAACATAATGCTAACATGATTGCACCTTATATGGGAATATTTCCTGCCCCTTTATAGGTCTATGGGGAACTTCTGGGGGCTCTTACGCCCAAGGGGTACAACTTGCACCCCAGTGTGAGGTAAGTTCTTACAGACCCTGCCAGCCTCTATAATGTGGAAACCTGCAAGTTTCTACGAAATCCTCGCTCTGAGTTATGAGCCATTACAATTTGTCGCAAAGTTAAGTCAATGGGAATTTAGGTGGTTTTGAAAGACTGGTTTTCGCAAACCAGAACCCGGCTCAGTTGGAAAAGATGTAGACAGTAGTCTGAAGGTTTGTGGAAAGTTTGCCGGTTGTAGCCTGAAACCTATAGAAGTTCCAGTCAGAAATTTGGGGGATCAGAAGAATCGGAATAATAAGACGAATCAAGGTTCTTAACATTGTAACATTAAATAAATGTTTATAAATGGTAGGTTTAGATTTTGCAGTTTTGTAAGGTATCGTGTCAAATAAAATATAGGTTTGAAAAATAGAGCGCCCATATATTTACTAATCTTTTATATATCTTCCATATTATTTACAAACTGTCACACCCTCAAGTGTTAGAAATAACAGAGAAAAATAAGAATATTAATTTAAAATATTTCCTGTGCAAAGACAATGACAAAGACCCTACAAATACCCCAATCTTTGCAAAATGCGAATTCAGATTTACTATTTTACAAAGCATTAAAAATCATAATTTGTATATGTATATACTGTATAAAGCTAAAATATTGGATAGTTTTAGACTTCTTGAATGATATGAGCAGATATGATATGACATAAGCAGATACCTTCTGGAAAATAATCAAATTCAAATTGTTAATTGTCAAAATAATCTCCATTCATTCAGGGCAAATGAAAGAATGAAAAATGTCCATCTCATTTTTGATGATGACAGGCCCTGGATGGATGTTCTCTTTGTTGTAGTGACAGGCTGTCATTTGCCATACATCCAAAATGTAAACACTAACATCCTGAAAAGCCCACCGCAGAATTCTGTCCAACTGAAGAGAATACCAGTCACTGCCAAACACATCCTATTACAAAGACAGAAAACCACCAGTGGGACAATATCAACCTTTAATCTGTGTTCAAAGTGAAGACATTGCATCTTGTATGAACACTTCTTACCTTATAGCCAGTGTTGACAGTTTTGATGATAACAACAGTTGCTGGTGCTCGCTGCAATAAATCTACAACAGCTTTGCGGATCCTCAACATTCTGCGGGTGAAGAAATCCAGAGGGTATGTGGTGAAGTGTGGTCCCAGATTAAAGACAATAACAGTGTGAGGTCCTCCAGCTAGATCCTCAATCTCATTACTGATGTAGTGCAGATTAGCAATTTCAGTTTTCCGACACCGCAGAGGAACACCGTGAGCTCTCCAGTGTAAGTCAATGTTGTGCTCCACATCCACTGCTAGAAGAGGTCCTGCCTGATACTGAACATGCAGATTCATAAGCTTTAAACCTGCAGTGAAAACAACAACAATCATCTCATCAATAATAATTATGTCTATGAATCTGACTTTGATATTATAATCAAGCCAAACTAATATACAAATATGTAAGACATTTGTATTTGATCTTACTTGGTACAGCTTTCAGCAAGAACTCAAACCACTGTCTCAAAGTAGAATCTCCCATCATGTAGATGTGTTTGTCTTGTAAGCATTGTGTTGTTGTTTGGGGGGTAAATTGATGAGTTTTACACACGAAGGAAGTCCACACATCATTCAGGTAAAAGCCAGCTGGAACTGGTGAGTGCAAACCAGGACGACATTTCTCTCTTACATCTGCAGGATGGAGTAAAACGGTGACTAAGTTAAAGTTGTAATTGAAATGACATTAAATTAAATCTTACACAGCATATTTCAAAGGCCAACATACCAATTCCTGCACTTTCATTAGAGGGAAGAATGTTGAAGATTATTTTTTGGCCATTGACAGCTTTGTTGGTTTGCTTCCTGGCATAAATAAATAAATAAACAGTCTAACAGTTGTTTTATCACATTACACAAGAAACTAGAAAATTAACCAAAATGTCAAATACAATGTTATCTTAAAAAAAGTATCAGTTATTCTCACAGAAAGGTTTGTTCTTTGGCAGTCACACGTTTGATATATCCTCCCATGGAGTGATACACACGGGCGCTGCATGGCAGAGATTTGGGTTTCTGGCAGCGCCATTCTTCTCCAGTGCGAGAATCTTTGTATTCACAGCAGCAATCTTCAGTTCCCTTCTTCTGCAGTCCATTCTTGTCCCACTTCACATTACACTTCACTATTTCATTAAGCCTGGTCCCGTTAGGTCCTGGTCCTTCAAAATATCCATTGAAGAAAACTCTGTCAGAATCGGTGTCTCTGTGATGTTTTAGGACCTGCACAGCTTCACTGGAGTGGATCAGACGCACAGCCACCTGTGCCTGTCCCACCCACGGCAGAAGAAAACGCACAGAGTAAGAGCCGTTGAACAAGTCCATCACCTCCCCAAACAAACTGGCCTGTGACACAAGAACATCTTAAGCGACTAGATATACTACATAAAGATGTATGACTATGTTCTGTGTTAGAGATGCAGTACCTTTTTAGATGAGAACAGCTTGGCTTGAAAGAAGTCCCCTCCATAAAGTTTGGGATTATTGCTAAAATCTCTCGCATGTATCGTAACATATATCTCTTCACCTATTTGGTAGCTGTCTTTCAGGTTCTGAATGATGAATGTGGAGTGAGCTGGACTTGTACTCGTGGACACATTTGTAATTGATGTGTCCGGTCCAGCCCAGTAGAGAGCCTGCTGTAAACTGGAGTAACGTTCTGAACTGATTCCAAATTCAGAGTAAAATGATCTTGTTAGTGACTCAGACTCTTCTGAACTGATATCTGAGACACTGTCAGCAGGAGAGGCGACGGAGGTTGTGGAGTTGTGACGTTTTGCAAAGTGCTGAAACAAAAGGCTGTGTGGAGGTTGTTTCTCTTTTTCTTTACCCAAATAAGACCACATAACCTACAAAATATGGAGAGCCAACAGTTGAGTCCTTCAAAAACTGTAATATGAAGTATAGTAAACACACAAGTAAGACGATGTGGGAAAATGTCTTGACCAGTGGTGATTTTGGTTTTATACGATAACGAAGTTCTGCATATGCTTGGGATTTTTTTGGAAATGTGCATAGCAATTTACAGTACGTGTGCAGTTTCTCAACTCACCAAGAAACACATCATTCCCAGACACAGGCCAGTAAACAGCTCCTTGAGACACGGCCTTTCCCTATGAACTTTAAAATCAGTATGTTAGCACTTGATGAAAATCTTTTAAGGAATTGTTCACTTTCAACATACATTTTCATGATAATTTTCTAACCCCTGTTGTCATTCAAGATGTTTATCTATGTTTATGTAAGGTTTTTGATAAAAAATATTCCAGGATTATTCTCCATATAGTGGACTTCAATGAACTCCAAATGGTTAAAGGTCAAAATGACAGTTTCAGTGCAGCTTCAAAGGGCTTTAAACGATACCAGACGGTGAATAAGGGTATTATCTAGCCAAATGATCCGTCACTTACACACTCCCAAACAAACTAAAATGTGTAATAAAATCTTCCATAAAAGTGCGATACCACTCCCCGACTATATTTCTCTGCTGCACTATTGGTTTACTTGCACTGTCACTACCTCAGAGAATTTATATTTTAAAACATTGTGTGTATATATACCTTAATGTATGTAACAACTGTAATCCAGAAGAGATGCTAAACTGCATTTCATTGTTCCCTTAACATTGACCTTCAAAAAAACTACTTAAAACAGATCTCTTTGGGGAATACTTGACAGACAAATGAAAAAAAAACGCTCAACAGGTGTTGTTCTAGCTTTTGTTTAAACTAGTAACTTTGTATTAGCACCTATTGCTCTTTGTATGAAATATCGCTTATTGCTCCCCGAACTCTTTGTAAGTCGCTTTGGATAAAAGCATCTGCTAAATGACTAAATGTAAATAACAATTTAATAGCACCAGTAGCTTAGCTTCAGTAGCAGGCTTACAAAAACACTGAAATAGTGTAATTGAAATGCTTGCCTTTACTGATCTCCTGTTGTTTCATATCTCCCGGTTGCACCAAACGTCACTCTTTTCTGAAACAAAACGATGTTGTTACGTATCCTTGTGCTTTAAATACGAAATTTAAAATTTGGGAATACGAAAATCCTTGATCTTATCTAGCAGGTATACGGAAATCCTTGATCTTTCTTAATGCGTGTCACGTAGACTACACCACTGATATAGATAACTCATCAATTTTTGTGTTGAAGACTTTGACAGACTTCCGGGTGTTGTTAAACATTGTCAGACAAGCTGTTTAAGCCAGTTCTGATATTAAAGGTTCCCCGAGCTTCACAACATCTTCAAAATATTTTGAAAGACCTTCACTTTATTTATTACTTGTGCATCTGAGAGATTAAGAAGTAGATGTACATCCCTGTGGGGTTTGTGGAAATTCTGTCATGATCCTCTAGAGCAGGGGTATTCAATTAAAGTTCCAAGAGGTCCAGTTTTTAATTTCTTCTGCCAAATAATTCTTCAGTTCAGAAGTTCAGAAGCTGGAATACCATCATGATCCTTTAGATGCCACTGAAATATTTTCAGTTGATCGTTGTTCATGAGGAGACACAACCTTTCAATACTGCTTCACTTCTGCAGGACGAAAAGAAATACGATTTCTGGATCTCAGAAGATGTTTGAATTGTGAAAGGATAATCAGATCAGTCAGAAGTCTAATAGACAGTCAGTGGTCAGGTGTACTGAAAACGTTTCGAGTCACTAGAGTGTTCACACTAAACACTGTAAATCGCGCTATTCCCGTGTAGTTGGACGCTTTAACACTTTGAGTTTACTCGCATCATTCGAGTGTGAAATTCTCTTCATTACAGACGCAAATTCGCGTCATGGGAGGGTTTTCTGCCGCTTGTTCACGGCCCTGATTGGTTAACGCGGCGCGAATTTTTGGCAAATCCAGATTTTTCCCGCCTCATTTGCGCAACTAGGTCATCGCGTCTTTGCATTGACTTAACATGTAAATCACTCACGCTTAACGCTTCAATCGTGTTTGGTGTGAACAAATCTCATCTAAACGTGTCTATTGAAGTCAGTAAACGATCATTAACTTGTACATATACATACACACACACACGACTACACAAAAGCAAGCTGACTGAGAAAAATAGAAAATATTTCTGTGGACATTGTCGTGTTTAATTGTCACTGTTGTGGTTTCTGGAGATATCTGTCATTTGTAAAGGTTTTTTCCCATTTACATGTTTGATCAAATGTTTACTAGAGCCAGAAATGTAAGTAAAACAAAATGTAACTTGTGGAGAGGCGTTTGAGGTTCGGTGGCCGAAAAGTGTAGTGCCTCTTTAAGAGGGGAGTGTGCGCTGTGAACATGTGACCTTTGTTTCCTACCATAAAAGGAGGCATTATGAAATCCAACCCGGTGTGCCGCCACTTGGTAAGCGCTCTTAATTTCAAATGTTGTCTTGTTTGCCGCGGGGCATTTTGGGAGCTGTAGTTTCCTGCTTGCAGAATACCTTTGCATAGGATTTGGTAGGATTTGAGGATGAAGTATAATGCTTAAAGTATGAAGCGTGTACATGAAAATTGTGAAATTAATATTATTAGTATATATATATATATATATATATATATGTATGTTGACTAATGCTATTTATTATTGTTATTGAACCAAAACTGTTATTGTTTCAGGTTTTTTACCTGCTGGGTTCCATTTGTGAAATAATAAAGAAACAAATGTGAAATACAGAGTAATGTCCTTTTGTACAATGGGTTGCCCTTTCCGTGGGAGGAAAACGGAACAGTCACTGCAACACAGATTCATATTCAAAATGAATCAGTGAAGGTTGTCAGATGATCTGATTCGTAATTATATGATTGTTGAAAAGATCATTCAAAAGATTTAGAATTGAATAAGTGCTGTGTGACACCAAGTGTGCATAATTATTTCTTGTGACTTGCCTTAAATCATGGTGATGTTTGAGTCTTCCTTGCTGCATTTTGGTATCATCTCCACAGACAGAAGGACTGAATCTTCTTCCTGCTTTTTGAAAGATTTCTGGGATAGCTTTTCTGTAAAACTTCAGTTTTAAGGATTGTGGAAAGCCCATTTTGACCAGCTGAAATTGACACTGATAAAACCTTGATAAAGCTGTTTTTACACCGGACACATTTCAACATTCGTTTTGGAGTGTAGATTCTTAACAGATATCAAATGGTTAATGCACAACAAAATCCCTGGTGTTAAATCCACAAGCGTATAAAGTGACACGCAAGCAGGATTGAAGTGAATGTGATAATGCAGTGTTGCTTTTAACAAACAGTTTTTAAATGAAGAAAAGAGAAACAAGAACAGAAAAACAACAACTACACCTGACCTACAGTCACACAGCTTTATATGAACATTAACTGACGTTCAATCTGTCAAGATCTCACCAGAGGAGAACTAGTCAATTCAATATATATTGTTTATAGCACTCAATATAACTCAAAGCAGCTGTACAAGAAAACAACATCACTTGAAAACACCATAAAATACGTTTTCTTTGATGAAAACGATACGATAACTAAATAGAAATGTATGCAGGATAACGAAAACCGTAATAAAAATACTGAGATTTTCGTTAACGAGACGAAAATATTCTTGTCCAACCCGACGGACATCAGCTTGCGCGCATGTGCTACTCATCTCATACAAGCGGTAGAGAGAAGTCTTTAGAAATTTAGAAACATCTTTAGGCGTCTGTACACGTTACGTCTAAAGAAATGTTTGCTTAAATGGCCTTCCATATAAAGAGGAAGCACAGACATGTATTCTGTGTCTACGCACGGTTTACAAAGCCTCTTATTTTCCTTCCGCAAAGTTAAGCGTGACTGCAGGCGGTTCACCCTGAAACTTACAAAGGCAAGCACGAACATTTTATATGCTAATGTTATTGTTACAAAGCAGCTGTACAAGAAAACATTGACTATAAGTAAAACATAAAAGGTTATGGAAGTCAAAACACAGGTCAAATATCAGACACACTATAAATTCCTATATGCAGTGTTAATTAAATAAGACTATCAAATTCTAGCAGCCCCCCCGGCCAGGTAAACTGTGCTGTGTACTGTATTCTATTGTGTTATGGTCTCTGTGTACTGTTGTTGTTGTTTCTGTGTACTGGATGCTCCGGTCACCAAAACAAATTCCTTGTATATGCTTTCTGATTCTGATGCATTTCTAATCACTCATCATGAGATTAGGAAAAGCCAAAGTGAGATTTGTGTACATACAGTAAATGCAATAAAAAGAGCCAGTGCATGTAGACAAAACCACCCAAGATATCTGACAGTGATAGTGTTTGAGACGGCGGGGCTAAATTCCAGATGAAACAGATAAACATCAGGACTTCCAAGCCTGTGTGACGTCATTAAATGTGAGCTCTCCGTCTCACTGTACTTTATCTGAGGAACGCAAACATCACCTCTGTGCGTTCTGAAGGAACCGGTCTCTTCTACACAGTGTTTTCTGAGAAAGTTAAATGACCAGGGGCTTTTTGGCTGAAGGTGCCCTGCTGTAAGCGCTCCAGTTTAGATCCATGAGATTGATCGCAGTCAGACTCTGGACTCGTGATGAAAACTCTACACATGATGAAACTCTCATCAAACACACAGTTCAGACGACACTCAGAACACATGAACCTGCGTCTCTGGAATAAAGAATCAGAGCCGTAAATCCACCGCATGATGAACAACAGTTTCACTTCTAAACATTTACACAAAACATAAACATTTAAACAATACCCTCAGAATATAGACGGACACAAGTGTTGGTTTAACCATCAAAGAAAATGTCCATATTTGACCAGATCATGGGTTGAAATACGCAGCATATGTTCATTCAAACTCAATGGTTGAATTGGTCCATATTTAACCCAACCATGAGATGAAAACACACAAACAATTGTTCCAAACCTGTGTACATTTCTTTGTCTGATATCAGTAAGAATGTCAGTTAGCAAACAGATCTCATCCCCCATTGACTCCCATAGTATTAATAATCCCTACTATGGGAGTAAATGGAGGATGAGATCTGTGTGGCTACGGACATTCTTACTAATATCTTCCTTTGTGTTCATCAGATTTATACAGGTTTGGAACAATCTGAGGGTGAAACAGATGAAAGAATTTTCTCTTTAAAATGACAACTGATTTTCTACTGTGTGACTGAGTTCAATGACACAGTTTCAGAGCAGATAAGCTCTCTTGTGTGTGTGTGTGTTCTGATGGGGGATGATCAAAGTTAATCAAGAGAACGACAGATCTCCAGTCAGTCCACGATGAAGCTTTACACCGCAGCACTGCTTTTTTCAGCTCTTCTGAACACAGGTGATCATTTCACTTTATAAACAGCACGTTCCTTTTATGTGTATACGCCCTAGTGTAGCTTTAGACATTTTACTTGAAGTTTAATATGGTTTAGTATTAGTAACATGGTTCCAACGGCTACAAAAATTCGGTAACACTTTACTCATGTCCAATGCATTAAAAAAGACGTTTAATGTATTATTTCTGCTTATAATGCAGCTTTTAATGTATTGTAATCTCTCATGAAGAATTGTAACTAAAGTTAAAAGGGTGATTATACGCTGTTTCGTGCATTCTGACTTCTTTACATTGTTAAGCGTGCTGTCTTCTCATGCTTCGCATTCGCATGATGAATAAAAGCTTTGAGTAAAGTGTTACCAAAAATTCTGTCATCGTTTATTCCCACTTGTGTACGTGACGCTTTCTTCAGTGAAACACAAAAGAAGATATGGTTCTGTGTTCATACAATGGAAGTCAATGGCGTTCGGTGTTTTTAGATGATCAACATTCTTCAAAATATCTTCTTTAGTGATTGATGAAGATAGAAACTCATACAGATTTGACATGACATGAGGGTGAATAAATGATGACAGAACTTTCATTTTTGGGTGAACTGTCACATTAAGATAAATGGCTCAGGTTAGTAACATTAGTTGTGATATAGCACAACAACAGCAGATATCATCTGTACATTAACAGTATGGGCTCAGAACCCAGCTGTGTCCGTTCGGCCTCGAGCGGCTGCAGTTAAACCGGGCGAGACGGTGACCTTCCACTGCAGAATGTTGAGCGGCTCACAACCCGTCCAGCTTGAGTGGAAGAAGACCAACAACCAGCCAATGGGAGGTGAGTTCACAGCATAAGACAAGAACATTCTAGATTGCGTTGAAATGACCATTTCATCATTTTGGCCTATATGAAAATGTTATTGAAACGGTCTTAAAAGCTGAAACTTATTAAAAGCTTTGATGGTTTATGTGTTCAATGTTTGTTCTGTTTCAGATAATGTTAAGATCGACGGTGCCGTTCTGACTGTCACTAATGTCCGTCTCAATAATCAGGGGAGCTACCGCTGCGTCGCAACCAATGCACAAGGAAAAGCCACCGTCACTGCGTCTCTGTCCATCAAGCGTGAGTTTATCATGCGCTGATACTGGGCCGACAGCGCCAGTTTACATTATTACCATCACCAAAAAACTAAAATTACTAGATCAAAAATGTTGTCATGAACAATATAGTAAATCATTTATAAATGACCATATAAATCAAATACAAATGGATGGTCTGCATTAATCTCCCAGGCTTGATCTCAGACTTCAAATCGGTTGTTTGTTTTGGTGGGAGATTTTGAGAGAACAGAAGTTTTGTGTATTTCATCATAGGCAGAAGGAACAATTTAGACAATTTGCATTTAAGACTAAAAACATATTAATATTGAAATATGAATGAATTTGAGGACAGTTTTCAGAACTGGTACCCATCACCTGTATCTTATACTGTAAGTGTGCATGCATGATGTCATTTAGAGCCTCCGAAGGTTCGCGTCACACCATCAGGACCACTGACGCTCACAGCCGGTGAGACTGTGTCTCTGGAATGCACCGGCTCAGGGAAGCCACGCCCATCGGTCAGCTGGTACAAACAGGAAACAGGAAGTGAGATTGAGCTCGTGTCCACGACAACAGAAAACTCAGCTGTGCTCCAGGTGCATGTAGATGCGAGAAGCATCAGCGCAGATATACAATCATCACACAGTCGGTCCAATTATTCATTTAACTAAAATTAAAGTTTGTTCATTTATCATTAATTATGACTTATTCATAAAAATTATTCATGATGCAAATAACAATAAAAATGGAGATGTTCGCAACTGTGTGACATTGAACATTGCATTCAAAAAAATTCTTACGTCTCGTTCACCTCACACGTTTTTCTTCCACGTGACTGCAGGTGACTGTGTTGACCGTGGAAGACGCCGGAACATTCGTGTGTCGCGCTCAAAACAGGGAAGGGTCTGCCGAGAGGAAGGTGGAGCTTACGATGGTGGGCGGAGTCTCAGCCGGCACACTGCCGCAGGCTTCAGTAAGCGACACTGACCTCACAGCCGTGGAGGGCCAAACAGTGACCATGCACTGCCACTCGACCGGTAAAGAAACGGAACACTGCTCCATCTGGACTGTAAACAGGGGAATGCATCTTTAAAACGTCACAACAATCTGACAGATGTTAGAAATCATGAGTCCTGTTCATGGCTGATGATTTATTGTTTAGATTCAGATTTTTATGATGTGTTCATCGTCCTTTCATTGACAGGGTCACCCGCTCCAGTCGTCTCCTGGTCTAAACTGCGGGCGCCGTTGCCATGGCAGCACACAGTGACCGGAGGAAGTCTTACTCTCAATAATTTGGGGCGGCAGGACTCGGGTACATATCATTTTTTTCAGGGGCAAGAGAGGTCGAATTCACATGAATGCACCGTGAAAACCATCCGTTTCGCAACTACAAATCTAACCCCAGTCCTGAAAGAGACGTTCTGAACTACAAACTACACACTAAAAGCTATTGAAGAATTGGAACGTTGGTTTATTTCTGCCCGATTACATGAAAATACAACTGTCCATGCCAAAAGATTACATAAGCCTATTAATATTACTTGAATATGTCCGCATCAAAATAAATGTACAAAAGTGACTTTATGTCCACAGGAAGCACATTAAACTTAAGTAAAATGTCTACTTTATGGATTTTGGAGAATAATATGTCAAAATTTGGTTGAAATAATATGACATCTTCATTCAGTGTGACACAATATTTATGTACAAATTCAAAATGATTATAGGATATGATTATACTGATTGAAATATACAAAAGAATAAGGGAGCATATTATATTTTATCGTGCTTTAAACGATTAAAAAAACGTATTAACAAATGGGCGAATCATAGGATATTGGCAAATTTTAAGACATTTGTCTTTTAATACGTCGTGAATAGATTTTTATTGTAAATATGCCTGACAAGATTGTTACACTGAATGATATTCTTGTGGGCGTCTTCTGGAAATCAAGGAAAACATTTGCAAACAGAAATGCAATTAAATTAAATAGAAAACATTTTCTTTTTTTAACAACAATTTAAAGCAGTATTGCGCTTCTGGTTTTTATGCCTAAACCCTTTTTCGTCTTTGACCCACGTACTGTATGTCTACAATGATTGTGATGTTTACTCTCATCTGTGTCTGTCAGGTCAGTACATCTGTAACGCTACAAACGCGGTGGGCTACAGCGAGGCGTACGTGCAGCTGGAGGTGGACTGTGAGTGACAGAAACACACTCTTATCACTGTTGACATGAGAGATAGACATCAACATTTAAACATTTGATCAAAGGACAGCTTACTGCCAACAAGTAGCTGATATTATAAGAAATCAGAGTTTAACTCATATTTCACACATTGATGTTCAGACTCATCCGGCTCTGGAGTCCTTCTGGAGTAACAGAAGGGGAATGTAAATACAGGAGAATTATTTATAAAGAGCAGACGTTTGTTTGACAGATGCAATAAACACTAAACTTTGGACTGAGGCACAGTTAGGGAGCGAGGCAAAATAACCTGTGTGCAAATAACACTGTAGGGACTGTAGGAAAAAATCAATGATTTTACACAAATGTGTGAATCTCACAAAAAAAGTCACATTTTCCCAAAACCCCAAAAAATCATAAAAAAACAGAACGTTGCATACTTTTTCTGTTTATCTGTTCTGGCAAGATTTACTGAAATAACAAGAACAAAATACCTGTATTAACCCTCCTCCTCAGCTCCGCCCTACGCCACCACACTGATGGATGAAGTAGTCGCTCGCTCCGGTGACGCTATAAGTCTGAAGTGTCTCGCCCACGGCAGTCATCCAATCAGCTTCCGCTGGACGCGCGTAGGTGGGTCAGCCATGTCTCCAGGGGCGGAGACCTCCAAAGACGGCTTGTTGAAGATCGGTCAGCTGAAAGTATCAGACAGCGGAACATATAAATGTATTGCGTCCAATGATGTGGGATCAAGCGAAGCTCTAACAAAAGTCACTGTTAAAGGTGAGCAGACGTTTTAAATATGTGCTTCACAGAAATATGATTTATCATTAGCTCTTCATTTGATGATGAATTCATTATACTGTATGAGCTCATTTACCTTACAGCTTAACTACAGACTCGCAGATGCTCAGCAGTCTCACGGCAATGACCTCGTACCAGACAAAGACATTAAAGACTTCAGATCTGCTATGAGGCTCACAGACAAAACAAACTGATGATGTTCTGCTCAAAACAGCAGGAAAACAGATCTGGCTTTTCTATTCATATTATGTTGTTTTTAATATTGTGGAAATTATGAAAATGGTGGATGAAGCCTCTTTGTTAAATAAACACAATAAAGCTCACCATGTCCAAACTGTGAATTCACGGTGGTTTTGTGATATTAACTGTACTGTTACACAACACTTCCACAACCAATTAAGGGCAAAATAGTAATGTTTCCATATATAACATAACATAACATAACAACGACATTCAGTAGCAAAAATCATAACTTTGTACCTTTATTGTATCGTTCTGTAAACATAGAAACCAGGAAAAACACTTGATCCATCGGGAGATTTTACAACTTTACAGTACATGTTTGACAAAAGGAAATCCACACAGGACATGTATTATTTTGTTAACAGTAATGTAAGGATTGCAGTATACTCCTGTGAATCTGATCTAATTTGGTCAGACACTGACTGTTTTACTAAGCGTATGTTTTCAGGTTTCACCACTTGATGGCGAAATAATAAAAGTGATAGAGAGCAAAGTTTTGAAGAACTTGATTCTGGAGAGAGGTTTGAAACTGTGGAGCGATGAACACAGGACTCATTTGAACGGACACGCGTGAAACGCTCGGCATCGTGACATCATGGTCTAAAAAAACATGCCGATGCGACTGAAAGGCCTATTTCTCTCACTGGAATGGAGTTATGACGTCGGTTTAACAGCCCCGTTCACTTCCCAGGGCACAAAGAAATGCTTTTATTAATGAAACTAAAAAAAACACTTTATAAACACACAATTTATAATCATAGTGGATATGAAGAATTTAGCCCTCAAAAAGTGTCACTCAACGCTGTGTTGCATTGGTAAAACTCTCATTGGGCGAGTTAATAACTGATTGACAGATGGGAAATGTCATGAAGTTGTTGTCTGTTAATGATTGTTCGGGGTCACAGTAACATCTGGTCACTTCCTGTTGGTCGAAGGTCACCTTATACTAGCAAGGGAAATGAAACGCGGCTGAAACTGGATCTTCTGTTTGGAAAAGAAATGGGGCTTTGTTACCAAACCACGCTGACCCGGGCCAGTCGACAGGATTAAAATGTCTGTCCAAATGTCAATAAGGCAAACTGACCCTCCACAGACCAAACAATGTTTCCTCCTTTACGGCAGATAAGACATTTTTCATTTCAATATTGTCATATTGTTAGTAGACCATTAAAAACATATAGAGGTAACATTTTCATATGTAAATAGGAATGTTAGCAAACCACTCTTAGAACACATTTGGGTAGCTAGACCGTTCCTCATCGTCCACAAACATTCTCAGTCATCGGAGGCACGTGAAATCAACTACACATAAGGAAAGGAAACATCTGCGTGTCTGAAATACCACCCCCTCATTTCTCAAAGAGGAATAAAGACAGAGAGCAGCGTCCGGAGGTGGATGACACAGTTAAGTCTTATTCTCTCTGTGCCCTTCATCACCTACTGTACAGAAGTAAATATTTACTTCAGCAGTCCCTTAAAAGAGTCTCTCTCATCCGTTCACTTTACCCATCAGCACACAGAAATATTTTCAAAGGTTCTTTAGAAGCTTTACAGATTATATATATATATATATATATATATATATGATAAATAATACACACTAAACCTTATCCAAGAGCACCAAAAGAAAACATTTAGCAGGTACTGTTTGTTTTAGGGCTCGAGAGGAAGTAAAACAGTTATTGGATTAGCTGTCAATGACTGAGGGAACGATCGCTGCAAAATGCTGTAATCACTTCCTTAAGATCGGTCAGGTGGACCAGAAGCAGCGTGATAAACCGCACAGATTATATTACACAACAACCATAACTGCGAATTCAACAAGTGTACACAACCCTGAAATACTGTGAAAACATCACCACGTAATACCATTCTGACACAACGAAATATATTACAAAACCTCTCTTTCATCATAAAACACATTTAACAGACCCTAGCTGCTAAAAGAAAACATCACACTTCAACTTTTGTATAAAGCATATGAATATTAAATGACTTAACTATTGTTTCATTTACGACTGGTTCCTAAACAACTTTGTCATATTCACATACCACAAGTTTCCTTTTTTCCTTTTGAATTGTAGATCTGCAAATCAGTTGCTTCATAACCTAGAGCAATGTGTGAAAAACTCTGTTGCCATGGTTACTGTTTCCTCTAGTGGCGCCATGTAGACAAAAACAGAGGAAGTTGGTCTGTCTGAAAAGTCATTAGACTGTTTCCAAAATCCAGTTACCCTGCACATTGAGGTTTGATTTGTGTGCATGTTAGTAACTAATCAAGACGCGCAAAGTCTTTCAGAGCGACAGCTGAAGAGCAAGATCATGTTTTTGCTTCAAAAGGCTGAGACATCGTTTCATTGTGAAGAAGAGCAAACGCAAATCATCTCGCAAGTGTTTGAAAAGGCACGAGGATAAGAAAATAACGAACGAATGTTTACCGTCCCGTTTTTGCACCTCACATTTTTTTATCATTACAAACTGGTTTACTTTGCAATTTACTGCAAATAGCCATGGTTTGATTTGTTAGTCTTTGAGTTTCTGCCTTAAAAGGATTTGTAACCAAAGTCGTAACCAAAAATCGTCCTGTACTTCATGCGCGAGACCTGAAAAGAATGAAGTTTGTAGACGTTTGCCCAAAAGAGTAAAAGCCCACTTGCAAATATGACGTAGACACATTATGCAACAGTCCGTCTGGTTTGTTCATTTATTAAAAGCCGACAGATAGGAAGAGTCTGCCTGGCCTCTCCCGGTGTGTAGGGTACGAGAATCCATCAACACAGATGACTATAAGACCTCACCTTGCAGTGTTGCATCTATAAACCTGATTATGTCATGAGATTTGCTGTTTCCTTTTTCGAAAGATTTTCAGTAAAGCCACTTCTCGTTCTTATCTCGAGTGCTCATCTACGTAAACACAAGATGCTGATGTCATTAAGAGCTTTAAACCTCCTAAACCTCTAAACCCGAGATCCTGTTTAACAAAACTCAGCTGACCCATAAATGTGTGAACCAACATGATTCAGCCACAGCAGGAAATCAAGTGTGATTTTTACTTCTGCATCAGGCCTACGGCGTAGCCGAAGCTATATGTAAACACTAGCAAACATGCAAAACATCAGCGAAGAAGAGCAAAGCCGTGAAAACATAAAGAGCCAACTAGCAAAAGTGACTGTTTACTTGTCGCAATCACTGCTGAATGCTTCAGACAGCGAACACAACAAGCTGCTTCTTCTTCGGCTCTTGTCTTGGTTACACAAGCAACACACCTGTGGACACTGATGTCTAGTTGCCATTTCCTGTCGACGCAGACAACATCTGACGCACAAGTAAAAGCGTGAAAGGAATATTGCAGTGCACCAGGAATGCTCGTCACATGCTAATAACTCAATTTGCCTCGTTCACACTGCGTCCACACGCTAACATAAGCATTAAAAGACAATATTTACTGTAAATGTGATATATATCTGGAATGATTTAAAACAACGGTATGCAAACTGTACACTGAACCCAGCATTCCTTTACAGGCCAAAAAACACTAGAAAAGCATGTTAAATGTGTATATTTAGGCTATTTAAATCTCTCTCGGTCTCTGTTTCCATCTTTCTGTCGACATTCATGTCTAACAAATTACTGCTTTAATAACTTTTGGAAAAAAATGTAAATGCCATATTTTTCATCCTGACCTTTCTCATG
>NC_136771.1:24864861-24896926 GCF_947034865.1 Barbatula barbatula
TTAAACATGAAATCACAACTGAAGTTTTGTGTCTTTTACACACTAGCTTTGAGTTCTGCCACACTCCTCAAATCAATATTCATCCATTTAAACCACAGGGAAGTTGTTTTTTGTTACTTTGAGTTTTCAGGACGCCGAAAAGCAGTTGTCGTGTTAATTAGGGCGACCACACGTCCCCTTTTTCCCAAACACGTCCTGGCTGGGATTTCTGCTGCGTCCTCCGGAAGTCGCATTTGTCTGCCGCATGCGTCATTGAGGTTTATTATTTCAGGTTTTATTTCAGAAAGCAACCGTTATATTTCAAAGAAAAATTGAAACTACGATGATTATACGTCTTAAGAGAAATAAAAATACGTTTTTTTATCTAAAATGTGAGAACCTCGATGACAAATGCGACCGCTGGAGGACGCTCCCTAAATCCTGGCCAGGACGTGTCGGGAAAGATGGCACACAAATGTATGGTCACCCCTGTGTAAACCAACGGCTACAGTTTGTTAGTTGAAAATACGTTTAACGTGGTGTGTATACAGTTCAGTACAATAGAGTAGAGAACATGTGATCTTGTTAACTGTTTTATACATATGGATGTTTTGCAGATATCTTTGTAATAACAACAAAGACGAGTCGATAATAGAACGTGGCAACAGTTACCTGGGTGGAATCTTCAATCTGGTGAAAGGTGACAGCGTGTTTGTTCAGGTCAATAACCACTCACTGGTGTATGGAGAAGCATCTGACAACTTTTTTGGTGCCTTCAAGATCCACTGATGTCAATACTCCTGGGCGCACACGCACACACACAACACACGCTTTACTCTTTAGCCTCTTTACTCTCAGGTTTAAATATTTTTAGATGCTAATTTTGATCATTTCTAGGCTTTTATTTTCTCTTGGGGAGCACATCCTTCAATTCTAGGTTTCACTTTTGAGTTATTATACAATGTAAGAACATTTCTCATGTTTCACGTTTTTATTATATGGACTCTGTTTAGACTGATGATGTCGTTTTAGGTCATATTTATATTTTAAGTATGTGGTTACGGCCCAGCAAACACTGTTACATTGTGAAGACGTACCTGGACCGGACCATATTCGTTGCCACGTACCAAATAACGTACCGCCACTTGAAGACGTAAATGGAACGGACCATTTGTCATCGCAGCAACGTACCAAATAACGTTTCTGGGACTTGATCTGGATGTCCCAACGGTCAAACAGGTTGTTTAAATAGTTTTTATGATTTTATTTATACACATCCTTACTAAAATATGTGTTTACTGTCAACATTTCTAAGGTGTAAAGTAAAGAAAAAGTATGAATAAACCGCTGAAGTAAAATATCATGCAGTGAGGTAAAACAAAATTATGCAAGGACAGAACAGAGATAGAAACACAGTTTCAATTGTTGTATCTTAACCAGTTTAATAGCTGTGAAAAGTCGGATTAATAGCATTCGTCTTGACAATATAACTAATAAAATATTTATTAGTTATGACCGAATGAAGGTGAACTGGCGAGGTCATCAGAACGTACTGTGTTTGCTGGGGGTTTGCGTGCTGTTTTTGAAACCATAGTAATGAAACGTTTAGAATGAAAAACTTAAGCGTCAGGCTGTTATATCACACTTTTGCTGTTTCATGGTTTCCCTGTTTAACTTATGGCATGTTGTTTATTTTGCATATTGCTGTGCATTTCATTGTTAATATGAATAAATTGTGAATAAATATGAATGTTTAAATTTAAAGATGTTTTTGTACAGTTTGTTTGCTGAACTGAACTGTACTGTGTTGTGTTTGATGTAAACTGAAGGTATAGTTCACCAAAAATGTGAAATTCTGACACTTTTGGGTGAACTGTTCCTTTAATTGGACATCCCAGAAAGTTACTGAATACGATTTTTGTCAGACGTTGTCATTTTGGTTCCTTTGAAACACTCTGTAAGCAAGTTTGGGAATCACAATAGACTGCACAAAGGATTAGGTCATTTTTTAGTTCAACCTTGAAGTTAGCATAACACAAATGACGCCATGCTAACTTCCGTGTTGGACTAAAAATATTTTTTGTGAATAAACATAAAAAATGATCTCTGTGATCAACCAAGGTTTATGACACTTCAACACAAAAGTCATGAATTGCCATAAACAAACTTGACATTGTAGTCTCCAAGCTTCAAGTCTAGTCTTGAGGAACATTGACTTTGGCCAAGGCCCGCCCAAGAGGCCATATGACTGACAGGTAAAGCAACCAATCAATCATCTTAACAGATTCCAGTAACAGAGACGCCACAATTCGTGCATTCATGAACGTGTCAAAAGTTAACAGCAACAATGTTTATGAGTTTATGCCTTGATCTTCGCATACGTTGAAGAATTTAGCGTTTAGTCGACTGCAATGAATTCTTATTGCAACTGATGTAAACACAACAGCTAACTACTTTGATCAGACGGCTTTGTGTTTTTTCTAGGTGGACTGTAATAAGAACGCAACACCCACGTTTTACTGAAATCCTGTAGAATTCAACCAATCAGATAACGACTTTGAAAGTGTTAAAGTGTGCCTTATGTTTTAGACATTCAGCCAACGGTCCATGGGCGTGATGTCTGAAACTACCAGATTGCCCCCAAAACATGTTCTCTAATCAGTAGGTACTTTGTGGATGAATCTAGATTTGTTTTTGTTTGGTGTCCATACTGCTTTATTTTTAAGATTTTTGTTTCGTTTTATGATCTTATAAGTTCCCGACAACACTTGTAGTCCCATGTGTCCCATTTGTGCCTGACACGTAAAGGCTTAAAATCAATCGCAAGTATTACTGCCGTTTCATGTCGTAGAACTTGTTCCAGACATTTAAACTAAAAACCGTTTGACGACGAATCCAGAGGAGTTAAATGCTAACTCGCTTCCTGTGGCTGGCCTAAAAATCTACATCCAACAACTACAGTACGCAATAGCTATAGAAAAACATCAGTAACATTTCTTGTGGTGAGTAAAAGACCAGGTATTTCTTGTTTCTGAGCTCACTCTTTGTTTAAGAATGTGTGGAGTTTGACATTGTGTTTTTCCTTATTTATGAAGGCGAAATGACTGGATTGTGCAATGAAATGTGACTACGAAAATGTTCAAATCTCAGGGTGAATCACTTGAGCTGCGAAGTTTGCACAATGTTCCTCATTCGCTTTCTCGTTTCCAACCTCAAACTCACAAAGAGAAAGAGAGAGCGAGAGAGAGAGAGAGAAGAGGAGGAAAGGCAGAGATAAGGATGGAGAGAGAGAGGATGTGGTATAAGACAGAAAAGGGATGGTGTATAGAAACCAGGTCTTTATTTTGAGGTGTTGGGGTGGGGGGGGGTGCATTTTCCTTACTCAGCGCATTTGTACACTCACAGCGGAAGTTTCCAAAAACCTGCATGTCACCACAAACAAACAATCGAAACAACTACCATTTTTGTTTTCTGTTGCATTTCGAAAGTCTGTCTTCCACACACATCACAACTGAAGAGACGTTTCTCGACCCAAACGTACACCCCTCAGAGAGTTTAGTATTATTCGCAGCTTATGTTTCATCATTTTCTTGTAACGTCGCTTATTTAATTGTTTGCGTTGATGCTTTGGCAATATTGTACTCAAAACAATCATGGCAATAAAATTGACGTCAATGGAGACTTATGGCGCCACCTGGAGGTGATCTGTTGTGCTGTGATTAAAATCATGCTTTTGCCAATGGTAAAATAAACATGGTTACTATAAAAGCCTGGTTATATTTAGTTCAAGACGCTCTAAACATGCTGTTCAATCCATACTTGACTAACAATAACCCATCATAGTTAATAGTTGCTTCAAACTGTCAGTTTGTGAAACCTTTATCGACCTCAGATAGCACAGGTACGTCGGTAAGATGTCTGCTGTGTGAAAAAATCCCTTGTTTCATCCATTCTAAATCATAAACATCCTACAGAAGTCTTCTAGAGGTCGATATGACATCTGACAGCAGAAATCTCAGAGACGTATTGCAGATGAGCAAACACTCTTGCAGATATAAATGCAGACGTCAAATAGACGTCTCCCAGATGTATGCGTTGGCTTCGTTTATATTTAGCTTGTTTAAAGTATTACAGTCTTACATAGATGGTCTTATATTTGACACATGTGACTGGTGTTGAGCTGAGTAGACTCAAAATGTATTTACAAGAGTGTGATCCTGGATCCAAGATCTAAGAATTGAGGTTTATTTTCAAATGTAAACACTCAAAACGCTTCACACACACACACACACACACACACACACACACACACACACACACAGAAAAAGACAGATTTTTAATGTTTAATTGTGTGTTTGTGGTCGCAGAGAAATCTCAGAATGTGTGTTTGGTGTCATTTTGAGAACCAAAATCAAAACCAGGAGCATTTCTCCTAAAATAGCAAGATTTGTCTAAAAACCAAACCACACAAAACCCACACGCACAACACACCAGACCTGATTAGACGAAAATGATCCTGATTTGTGACTGGAGAGAGAGGCTGCGTTCTGAAATCACTTTCATACTATATACAGGTAGTAGGCGAAAATGAGTACGAGTCATGAACAGTATGTCTGAATCCTGAGTATGCAGAAAACAGTGGGTGAGAAATATACGGACGGTCGACTAGCTACTTCCGCCGAGATTTGTCAGTGTGGATCAGATGGTCACTTATGTATCCCATGATGCCACGGGAGCTGAGCAGCGGTCAAATTTCTAAAGTAAATCAAATAAATTGTCAGTTTCAATGTACGTGCCAATAAATGACCATAAAACCATAAAACATGGCGGACGAAGTATGTCCCAATTGTACATCCGGCCGATATGTAGGTACTTATTCAAATTAGGTACGTAATGTCACTGAGAGAGAGAGATACTTTGTGTTTCTGACTGATACTTTCTGTCGTCTCGGTTGAAGTTTCCGGAAACTCTCTTTCACTACATGCAATCAAAACTGTTGAGATGAATATTTCGTCTTTCTTCCTGTGTGTTTCTATTACTCAGAGAGAGAGAGAGAGAGAGAGAGAGAGAGAGAGAGAGAGAGAGAGGCAGAAAAAAAAGGGTTGCTTGTTTCTTTCCCATCATCGGTATCTGTTCCTCTAACACATGACAAAGTGAGTCAAAATGAGAGGCAGACAGACTGGCAGACAGAGAGAGTGAGACAGTCCCGCTGACAGGTCATCAGATGGCAAATGACGTCTGATGGCCACAACATGGCCAGCAGGGGTCAGTGATAAGCAGTGGTGTAAAGTATTGGAGTAAATGTAATTAGTTACTATACTTAAGTATCTTTTTGGGTATTTAAGATTAGCAACTTTTACTCTCTACTTGACTAAATTTATGAATAAGTATATGTACTCTTTGCTCCACTACATTTGTAATGAATGATGCAAGTACACATTACATTTAGCACGGCACTTCTCTTTTTCTGCACTGTTTTTTTTCTGCTACAGAAGCTGCAATATTAACATTTAAAGGGCATTGAAGGCACTTGTGCATTTTTGCCCTCACATACTGAAACTTGTAAACATGCTTAGGGATAATCCACAGCTAGCTGTGCGTTAAAGGGTTTTAATGCATACCGTCCAGCCAATCAGCATCAAGTATTCAAACAGACCACAGGTAGTTGACATTGCTGGAAGAGGACACGACTGATGTCGGCAATGAGGCCAAAACCATCTTGTCCAGAGGAATGTTTTAACTTTTTGAAGGATATTGGTTTTCTTTTTGAGCTCTTGAAATTCCCTGAGACTTGTGTGTCTGTATAGACGTAGTTTATTGTCTCCACTTTGATCTGTTGAAATATTGAGGCGTTGAGTTTGATGCGAATCAAGTGTTTCTTGTTTTTCACTGAAATGTCTTGGAATGTCTTCTATTTGCTTGGAAACATTTCTGATGTTGCATGCGTCTTGACTTTGAAGGCTGTATCATACACTTGGCATCATGCAGGGACACAAATGTTTTTTGCAAGTTTCAGCTCGATGCAGTTTTCCTTTTCACATATGCGCCTATAGGCGGGTGAACATTCTGCTTAGTACACACAGAGGAACGAACAGCAGCACACATATAAAATGGATTACAATATAAAAAGTATTATTGTGTGCATGAAGATAGTAAATCCAGCTTGTCCTGTAGTTTGTTTCCTGTATTGATCACATGTCACATGTCATTTATGCATCTATAAACTCTCATGCAGGTGGCTTCCCTGCTGGTACACATTTACTTCATTTCATTTTTATTATCAGATGTCATATAGACCCCTAGAAGACTTATGTAAAATGTTTATGTTATTATCTTTCGCAGACGTTCCTGTGCCATCATGTTGATCACGTTCATCACTTGCTGTATCTTTAGCTGTGGACATTCAAGGTTGTGCTTACCATCAAATCTAGCCTTGTAGTCATTTTTTGTAAATTCATCTTTTGTTGTAACCCAATTCTCATAACAACATTTGGCTCATGTGTATGAGTGATAATTCACCCAAAATAAAAATCCTGTCATCGTTTACGTCTTGTCATTTCAAACCCGCATGACTTTCTTTCTTCCACAGAACACAAAAGGAGATATTTAGAAAAAACAACGAGATTGAACTTCATTGACTTCCATTGTATGAACACAAAACCACTTAGACACTTCTCAAAATATCTTCTTCTATTTACAGAATTTTCTGCTGAACTGTTAATTTGACGAAACACAACATGATCGCTATATCATTTCTGCCAGCCGCTCTAAAATCACATATTTAAGCATCTCTGATTCTGTCTATACAGAAAATGTTGACAAATTTCTGCTGAATTACTGGCAGACATTCTAAAAGTTGAAATAACTCATGCTGTTTCCAGACGCTCAGCATAACTTAATTAGTGTCAGATACTGAATAGATTAAAAACATTCATGTGTTGAATGGTCATGTCTAGATTCATTCACAGGTCAAATGTGAGGTTTTTAACCTTTGAAATGCTGCTGATAAGGTCCTGAAGCATTGTCAGGGTTTGGACTTGTTTGTTCAGCGTCGTCGTGTTGTGATGACTGAAACCACATCAGTAGCTCTGACTGTAAGTGACGCAGACGATTGGCTGTAAACTTTCCTCCCGAGGAGTCTGATGACATGCCGTTTTAGTTTTCCTGGATCAGAATCAGACACAAAATTGATCATAAACTCTCAAAAAAAAAAGATTTCAGATCCTATACTCGGAAACACACCAGAAATCCATGACAACGCGTACATTAACAAATATTTTGCATTTTATTAAATATTAAATAAAGCATTTCAGTGCTGTCATCATTCTTACATTCATCTATAGAGTTCCTGAGTTTAACAGCATTTACTTCACAAAATACAGCAGAACACAACGTGTGTGTGTGTATGTGTGTGTGTGGTAAGTCTGCTGTCACACACTTGGCTTCTAAGTGTTGTGTGTAATAAACATCGACATACAGTGAACGCAGTCGTCTGTATATACAAGTATTAGTCACTCGATCATCATTGTCATATTTGACCTTTAACTTCCCAGATAGCACAGGCACACCTGAGACAAGAGAAGATCTGGAAAACATCTTAGAAAAGACAGTTGTACATACATTCTTAGTGATAAACATCTTACAAACATCTTCTATATGACATCAGACGTCTCCGAGACGTACTGTAGACGAGCAAACAATACACAAATACGTCTTGCATATGTATGTGCGCTATCATGGTACATGTAGTGATATCTACAATATTTAACATGTAAAACATAAACACATTTATGAGCCATATATACAGTACAAACAAAACAGAGCATAAATATTACAATTATTTAAAATGTTGAACACATATAAATATATTTAAGTTATAAATAGTGCTTAGGAATCATCGCTTATCTATTTGGTTGGTTGTCAGCAGGTCCCTGCAGAATGTGCAAACTTGTGGAATTGGTTTTAAATGTTGCATAATAATAACAATCGGATATTTCATGTCTTCAGTCTTATTGTTAGCTGTAGGTTTCATCCAGTCAGTCCAAATATGTATTAAATAAACATACAGCGGACGTAGGATGCTCATAATGATGGCCAAACCGGTTGAGGGTTATTTAGCTCATTCAAAACATGTCCTCACAACTTTGCGAGCGCCGACTTTGATAGACATTCTTGACAGAGCATTAAAATAGATTCCTGAGATCGCATGAGTGTGGATGAAGGTCAAAGAGGGCACGGTAACTCTTAAATCAGCTCAGTTCCTCGCGCTCATCTGCACCGGTCTTTCATCAGGCTTTTATGTGTCAACCCGAAACATCCCGAATCCGGAATCATTCAGCTCCAGCTTCCAGTTGTTGAACGGTTCGGAAAGCTCTGTTCTAGCCAGCAGGCGATTATGGTTTTCTGAAAGGGTGACCACAGCCCAACATGTATGGCTAACCGGTCCCGTTCCCGCTGGCAGGGACACCGAGCAGGTCAGCCGTGGGTTAGCATTTTGGTCCTTAAACCAGACAGTGAAGCTAGCCTTTGGACAGACGTGCACGCAGGAGAAGTTCAGCTGTACGTACAGAAAATAACTTCCAATGGCGGCCACGTTCAGAACGTGCTGATGTTCGTCGTAGTTGTACAGAGCACCGATGGATTGACCATCTCCATATTGGATAGATTCCCACGTCATAGTGCCGTTCTTCAGTTCACCTGCAGGGCGGAGACAGAGCGACACACTTAGTCCCAAAACTTGCTAATTGAGCTAATGTTGTAGGCTAAAATTATGGGTTACGTTCTACCGACAGTGCATTGAGTGCATGTACTTTTTGTTGTTGATAAAAGGGATATTTCGGTAAAGAAACATTTATGTTTTGTGTACGGGATCACACTTATGTAAGTGCCATTTGGTAAAGAAATCTGTACAACATTGGACTGACTCTGTCCACACAGCTTAAGGATTCTATTGTGAATCAAATCTGTGAAGTAACGAAAGGAAACTTACTGTTGGTGGCTCTCAGGTGTGCAAAGTTCTGCCCCTAAAACACGAAGAGAGAAACAGCACATGTCAGATTAAGAAGGTGGAAAGGGAATGAAAACAATTGTATATTACAACAAAAAAGTAGCCTAACAACGTTGATTCGTTTAACTCTATTAAGGGTCGTTTAACTCTATCAATGTTGTCCCGAAGAGAGAATGAAAAAATAAGTCATGGCATAAGTGCGCAAACTTACCTTATACGAGTGTTCAGATTGCGCAGTCTGCGCGCCCACTAAGCCGCTGATCTTTGGGGTCATGCGCGCGTTCATCTCGCTCTCGAAGTATCTCGCGAAAAGAAGCGCGCCACCGAGTCCAGCGATGAACAAGACGAAGAGCGCGACCACGGACGTGATGAGAAAGGTGTCCAGACATCTGCCGCGGGGACGCGCAGCGGACTGACTCTCGACATCGGCGGACGCGGACATATCCAGAAGCAGCAGCAGCAGCAGCGCGAGGTGATTATTTCCACGAGAGTTCGAGTCTATCTGACGGGAGACATCACGAGAAGATGGTTTTATGTCTTTTTTTAATAGGGAGGAACTAGCGGGGTTCCCACGTTCCTCCTCCCGCCCACGAGCTCGAGAGACGGGGAGGGTTTGAAGAAAAACCGACTGACTTTCCGCTTGTGTTCTTTCGCTCTTGCGCAAGCGGAGACGGAAAGCGAGACGAGCGACCTGAAGTGTGAATTTCTGTGACTGGCGCTCCATCGTTTCGTGGAATATCGTCCTACAATCTTTCTTTTGCGCGGCTTTGGAGCCTATTTTACTGTAACCTTTCTTCAGAATCATATTTATTTGTATATTTGTATTCACGCGAACACCCGCTGTGTAACTTTTATTCAGACTTTACACTGAGCTGGTGACACGCATGCGCGAACTCCCGCGTGCACCTTTGTGGTACAGGGAGATTCCCATCCGAAGAGAGCATCCCTGTGTCCTTCTCGCTTTAAAAGTCAGAACACTTGACTGAAGTGTATTCTTTGCTAGTTTAACAACCGTAACTTTGCTACAAATCACACCAACTTACCAAAAACTAACTGCACTGTAATAAAGTCTTCTTTAAAATTTGGACAAACCCAACCATTGACATAATAACCTAGAAAATGTTCACATTTGACCTATATGGGGTTGAAACAAGCCAACGTTTTAGACTACACATTTATGCCCCCCTATATCATGTAGTGTATTTAAAAAAAATGAAGTGAGACTGATGTATTTGGTCTACATCTGTATTTGTACACTTAACAGATGATACTTCATGAAGTGTTGACTTTCATTTGGAATGCCCCTACAAAGAGCGTCCCCTTCATGAAGCACCTTTTAAGGCCACCGAAACGGCACTTAAGGGTTCCCCACCATTTAAATGTAGAAAGTGTAACGTCATGTTTTGAAGCTAGTCTGTAGGAAATGACGGCACATGTTGTGTATGCGTTCACGGTAACATTTTAACTTTGGTTGTTTTATGCACGAAACAAGTTGCTAAACAAACAGATGGTTTCACGAATACTCTTTGCTTAAGTCAAATCGAAGTGATCTGATTGGACATCCAGGTGAGATGTGGTCATGTGATCGAGCAGGTCTCCGTGTGCAGGTGGTGCACAAACATTCAGAAAAGAAATTTGAAGTCATGAGGCCGGAGATCAGCGAGGCCATGTATACAGGACCTGGAAGATGACGATAAAGATACATTTCCTTGCTGCTTTCTCCTGAAACTTCCCACCTGACATCATTGACCAAACAATTCAGTGTGTGTTAAAATGTTTGTGTGAGAGAGAGAGAGAGAGAGAGAGAGAGAGAGAGAGAGAGAGAGAGAAAGAGAAGGAATGAAGGACAAATCATCTCAGGAGGACAGATCAACTGGTATAAATCTAAATTCCACAACCACACCAACACGTTGAAGCATGGCAAATGGTCAAAATCTAGTCCTATCCCAAGATATATAAGTGTGTGCCATATACATCCCGATGTTGGAGAAATGTGCTCATCTGAGGAGGCCCAAACGCCAGAACAGGACTACAGCCGGACTTCACCGACACACAAGGAAGTAAATATATCAACTGTAAACTGACCTGCATCAATAACACATCCACAGAAATAGTCACAACCATATTGTGAATAAGAATGGGAAAGATCTCCTGCAGCTCTATCGAAATCTGGGTCCGTACATTGTCAACGGTACGTTACATGGAGATACTTTACTTTCTGCTCATCTCTTGGGTTAAAAGTACAGTTGATAACATGATAACAGACACAGATCCCTCATCTCTCAGATCATTCCCTGTTAGAGAACTAACCCCTCTATCTGATCACAGTTACATTACTCTACATCTCAAAAAGACAGAAAATAACATGAGCACAGACCCCAGTAAGCTCTACGATATCAGAATACAAACACTGTCAGGTAGCTTTCTAAATAACAGCTATGATGACACTAAAGAATTTATATCAACTTCATATTTGAAAAATCTGCAAAACAATCGAAATCAAAAACGGGAAAAAAATCTGATATCCAAAAATGACAAACACTGGTTCGATCATGACGGTCAAACCTTTCCGAAACACTGAGAACACTGTCAAACTAGAAACACAGAGATCCAAATAATAACCCCGAAAAACAAAAAAAACCTTTACACCCAAAAACAACTGACAATAATCCAGAAGTCAGTCAATACAAATCCATTCAGGTAAAGTGGAACAATCTGAAAAACACTGATCACGAAGAACTGGCAATTAAAAATGGAGAAATATGGGAAAGTCATTTCCAAACATTGTTAAATAAAGTACAGACAGACACAAACCGTGAGCAGTTTATCAGGAGTGTGGAGTGAGACAGGGTCGTTGCTTAAGTCCAACGTTGTTTCATATTTACATTAATGAAATGGCAACCAGTCTTGAGCGATCCGTTCTCACTAGTCACAAATCACATGATGCGCTTCTGTTGTCTCCCACCCAACACGCCTCACCACAGAACAGAATAGTTCTATGTAATTGTAGTTTTAATAGTAAAACTACAGTTAACACCTTTCAGAGACACGAGAGATAAAGCAAGCCTTCACACAGAAGTGCACAGACACACAACACACAATTCATGCAGAGCAGAATTAGGCAACTACTGATCATAAAGAGAGAAAAGGAAAAGGAAAAATCAATTCTATACACCAGACGTCTGACAGAGAGAGAGAGAGACAGAGAGACAGAGAGAGAGACAGAGAGAGACAGAAACAGAGAGAGAGAGAGACAGAGAGAGCCAAATCGGTTTCCAACCAAAATACCGCACATCAGATCATATTTATACCCTTCATACTCTAATCGACCAAGAAATTAACCAAAATAAAGGAAAACTCTTCTCATGCTTTGTTGACTTTAAAAAAGCTTTTGACTCAATCTGGCATGAGGGGCTTTTCTTTCAGCTTATTCAATGCGGCATTGGAGGAAAAACCTACGACATCATCAAATCAATGTACACGGATAACAAATTTCCAGTTAAAATAGGCAACAAGCACACAGACTTCCTCTCCCAGAGTCGTGGAGTAAGACAGGGCTGTAGTCTGAGTCCTACTCTATTTAACATCTACATTAATGAATTAGCTCGGGCTTTAGAACAGTCACCAGCACCCGGTCCCATCCTACTAGACACTGAAGTGAAATGCCTTCTGTTTGCAGATGATCTGGTGCTGCTGTCACCCACAAAAGAGGGTCTACAGCAACATCTAGACATCCTGCACACTTTCTGTCAAACATGGGCGCTATCAGTGAACCTTAAAAAGACCAAAGTTATGATATTCCAGAAAAGGCATCGTCGACAAAATCAACATCACAACTTTAAACTCAAAAACGTGCCTTTAGAGCAAACCCAAAACTACACATATCTCTGTATAAACATCAGTAACACCGGAAACTTAAACAAGGCAGTGAACGACCTGAGAGACAAGGCACGAAGAGCTTTTTACGCTATCAAAAGGAATATAAAAATCCACATCCCAGCTGGAATTTGGCTTAAAATAATCCAATCCGTTATAGAACCAATAGCACTTTATGGATGTGAGGTTTGGGGTCCCCTCACCAACCAAGAGTTCTCCAAATGGGACAAACACCCAACTGAGACACTGCAAACAGAAATGTGTAAAAACATTCTACGGGTACAACGCAAAACCCCAAACAACGCCTGCAGAGCAGAATTAGGACTATATCCTCTAATAATTAAAATAAAAAAAAGAGCGATTAAATTCTATAACCACCTTAAGAACAGCGATACAGAATCACTCCATCACAAAACCTTACGTCATCAGGAGCTGAACCCAGAGAAAAGTTGTCTCATCCAACTGATCTCAGAACTAACTCTAAAACCCCAAACGTGTCCAACTGAACCCCAAACTCCAGCCAGAATTAACCAAATAATAAAAACACAAAAAGAAAAATATCTCAAACACTGGACAGAAGCAACAGCTCAGCAAAGTAAACTTGAATGCTATCGTTCATTAAACAGAGAATATAAAGCGGCAGAATACCTCAAAAGCGTATCAGACCCTAAACTAAGAAAAGTGTTGACCATGTACAGACTCAGTGAACACAAGCTCACTGTGGAGACGGGCCGACACAGACAGACATGGACTCCAAGAGAAGAGCGACTGTGTCCACACTGCACACAGAGACAAGTGGAAACAGAGCTGCACTTCTTAACCTCGTGTCCAAACTATACGGACATCAGAGAAACATTCTTCCCCCAGTTCACAAACTTCCACAAAGACTTCAAGCAGTTTCAACAACAGGACAAGATCTCATACATACTGGGAGAAAAGCCCATCAGCTCAAACCTGACGGCGAGATACGTCAAGTCCTGTCACGACAGAAGAGCAACAACCAGCACAACACACACAACACAGACACAACACACACAACACTGACACAACACACACAACACTGACACAACACACACAACACTGACACAACACAACACACACAACACTGACACAACAACAGGACAAGATCTCATACATACTGGGAGAAAAGCCCATCAGCTCAAACCTGACGGCGAGATACGTCAAGTCCTGTCACGACAGAAGAGCAACAACCAGCACAACACAACACAACACAGACACAACACACACAACACTGACACAAAGACTTCAAGCAGTTTCAACAACAGGACAAGATCTCATACATACTGGGAGAAAAGCCCATCAGCTCAAACCTGACGGCGAGATACGTCAAGTCCTGTCACGACAGAAGAGCAACAACCAGCACAACACACACAACACAGACACAACACACACAACACTGACACAACACACACAACACTGACACAACACACACAACACTGACACAACACAACACACACAACACTGACACAACAACAGGACAAGATCTCATACATACTGGGAGAAAAGCCCATCAGCTCAAACCTGACGGCGAGATACGTCAAGTCCTGTCACGACAGAAGAGCAACAACCAGCACAACACACACAACACAGACACAACACACAACACACACAACACTGACACAACACTGACACAACACAACACTGACACAACAACAGGACAAGATCTCATACATACTGGGAGAAAAGCCCATCAGCTCAAACCTGACGGCGAGATACGTCAAGTCCTGTCACGACAGAAGAGCAACAACCAGCACAACACAACACAACACAGACACAACACACACAACACTGACACAAAGACTTCAAGCAGTTTCAACAACAGGACAAGATCTCATACATACTGGGAGAAAAGCCCATCAGCTCAAACCTGACGGCGAGATACGTCAAGTCCTGTCACGACAGAAGAGCAACAACCAGCACAACACAGACACAACACTGACACAACACACACAACACTGACACAACACAACACAACACAACACAACACAACACACACAACACTGACACAACAACAGGACAAGATCTCATACATACTGGGAGAAAAGCCCATCAGCTCAAACCTGACGGCGAGATACGTCAAGTCCTGTCACGACAGAAGAGCAACAACCAGCACAACACAGACACAACACTGACACAACACAACACAACACAACACACACAACACTGACACAACAACAGGACAAGATCTCATACATACTGGGAGAAAAGCCCATCAGCTCAAACCTGACGGCGAGATACGTCAAGTCCTGTCACGACAGAAGAGCAACAACCAGCACAACACAGACACAACACTGACACAACACACACAACACTGACACAACACAACACAACACAACACAACACACACAACACTGACACAACAACAGGACAAGATCTCATACATACTGGGAGAAAAGCCCATCAGCTCAAACCTGACGGCGAGATACGTCAAGTCCTGTCACGACAGAAGAGCAACAACCAGCACAACACAGACACAACACTGACACAACACAACACAACACAACACAACACACACAACACTGACACAACAACAGGACAAGATCTCATACATACTGGGAGAAAAGCCCATCAGCTCAAACCTGACGGCGAGATACGTCAAGTCCTGTCACGACAGAAGAGCGACAACCAGCACAACACACACAACACTGACACAACAGACACAACACTGACACAACACACACAACACTGACACAACACACACACAACACTGACACAACACACACAACACAGACACAACACAACACAACACACACAACACTGACAACACAGACACAACACACACAACACTGACACAACACACACAACACTGACACAACACACACACAACACAACACTGACACAACACAGACACAACAGACAAAACACTGACACAACACACACAACACTTACACAACACACACAACACTGACACAACACACACAACACTGACACAACACACACACAACACTGACACAACACAACACAGACACAACACACACAAACTGACACAACACAGACACAACACACACAACACTGACACAACACACACAAACTGACACAACACAGACACAACACACACAACACACACAAACTGACACTTATGACAGGATCATGTCACTTTCACTAAGAACTTTTGTCAATACTTCGCACTTTTATGTCTGTATTGATGTGTACATATTGTTTCTTATATAGGATACTCTTATTTTATTTTATACAGAATGTTTATATTTAATCTTCCTGCTTTGGCAATGTAAAACACTTTTTATCATGCCAATAAAGCTTTTTTGAATCTTGAATCTTGAATCTTGAGAGAGAATGTGTTTGACTGTGTGTGTGTGTGTGTGTGTTTGTGTTGTAGTGTGTGTGTGTGTGTGTGTGTGTGTGTGTGTTGTAGTGTGTGTGTGAGGCTCTGTCTCTGTCAGCTTCCCTTCTGAAAGTGGCTCTGGGTGTCAGAAGTGTTTCCTGTATGTGGACGGGTCTTTTCGTTTTATTTTTCTAGACTCGTGATCAGGGCTTACTTGAGGGAAAAAGTAAACAAAGACAGGCTGGAAAACCCAACTTTATATATATATATATATGTATGCATGTACATCTGTCTGTCAGATTACCGAATTAGATCAGGAAATGTATCAAAACAAATGAGATCAGTGACCATTAACATCACAGTGATTGTCCTTTAACTATAAATATCATCGTATTATAGTATCATGGTCTGTTTGAATACTGGATTCTGATTGGCTGGAGGGTGTGCATTTAAACCCTTTAACATACGTTTAGCTCCAGTCAGTTTGATTACATTCAAAATAAACTGAATAAATAACCCTCATTTTCACCGGTTTGATCTAAAGCTGAACTGTAAACATCAATAACAGTTTAAACTCAGCAAATGACCATGATATAAGAGGCATAATGCACAGCTAGCCATGCGTTAAAGGATTTAGGCCTCCACGTCGTGCATTAAAACCCTTTAACGGACGGCTAGCTGTGGATTATCCTTTACATGACACATACAGAACTGTCACTTTGTTAAGACCAAATGGGACGTCCCCAAAAAAACCAAACCTGTTGACCAAAGCGCCATATGGATGTTATCTCTCTTTGCCACAAATTGTATTTATTCCAACATGATGACATTTTTGGTCAGTTATGTAATATCATATCAGTAGTTTTGACTCTTACTCTTCTGTAAAGGTGGTTTGCAAAAAGGCCCAATGTGAGAAGCATTAGCTACAGCTTTAGGCCTGAATCTCATTTCCATCTCATATGTTCTTTCTCCTGGACATCAATGAGATTGAACGAAGAGCAAATGGACACTTTCGCTTAAATCTCATCTCACATATTCTCCAGAGAAAACAGTCAGAAATGTCCGAAAAGTCTCTGCAGACTTGACAGATCTGAGCTCAGTTTGATATCTCTCCTCAAACTCTGACAATCAAAGTCAATATGATTGAAGATCTCAATATGAGCTCAAACATTTCTCATAACATTTACTAAAATCCAAGTTGCAAAGCAACTTCACAGTCGAGACAGCAGTAAAGAAATGAGACAAAATCAATCATGTGCAAACAAACATAGATAAAGTTCATGCAAAAATGTCACATCCATACATGAAGAGAGTCAATAAATCCCAGATTCCAGATCCCTGTTGATTTAGAAATTTCTCAATGGAAAGATGAATGGACTGTTGACAGCTACATCAAAAACCATGTGACGTATTAATGCTCATTCAGAAATAGCTCGATAAAAGGGAGATGTGTTCAGATGAGAAAAAAGTTGAGCTTTTAGGTTAAGGTCGGGCGATTTCAGACCATCTGTAATGTTTCATGAATGACATCATTCGGCTAAAAGAGAAGCAGAATACATTCAGTTTCTGTATCGGTCTGAAATATTAGCAGCTGATCAATGAGACGCCGGTGACTGGAAGATGTTCAGAGATGTTGAATATAAGAAACTCCAGAAACTGTGTACAGCACTTAAACACAAGAGCAAAAGTATTAAGAAATTGTTGGTTGTTTATGAACGATTTCAAAATTTTAGATTTTCACAACATCACATTAGAAAAAGGTCACAATAATGATGTCTATTGAAATAAAAATTAACGCTACAACTATCTTTTATTTTATTTTAAGCGATCATTGGGCAATACCAAAGTCTGTTTGCATAAGGTGTGCGACTCGGCGGCCATGTTTGCATTCCTCCACATTCATTATAACGGCAGTGGTGCATCTTGTTAATATTAATATCTTTGGCAATACTGATGCATTGTGACAGCTATGCAATTCCTAAAAACTTTATAATTCCAGATGAGTGTATGCAGATGATACGTTGATAATGATTCCAGGTAATACTGTGTACAAACCTGCTGAGACAAACATCAGGGTGTGTGAGGTCACATCACTGTAGGCGTGTTGATGGTCATTCGGGGAAAGTCTGCATTTCACACAAAGTTCGGGGACTCTGCTGCCAAGCACTTACGTCATCACACCTTCGGGATTTCATGCAACTAAATGAGGAACTAACAGTTTCACAAAAACAGATCAAAATGCTTACAGCGTTCAGCAGACACATGCTTCTCTTCCTGTTTTTATGTGCGTTTAGTTACACAAATACTTTATCTGCTACCAATAACATGCTCTTCCAATAAAACATAAACTGTTATATTTGCTGAGAAGTCAAAGAAAGTCAAATACTGTGTCAATACACCTGTGAAGTGACGTTGTACATTATGGGAAGTTTTATGGGCACATTGAAACAGGTTAGCGGTTAAGTGGGTGAAAAATGTTTTTTTTTTACATTCCTGGATTATGATGATGCTATTTTAGGACCGTTTGCTCGACTGAGTCAGCAAGAACGCATGTGCTAGTCATGAGTATTAGTACTTACTTGGGCCCAGATGTATCCCTGTGTGATGTTACAGGAAGTAATGATATATATGAGCCAATCCGAACACTTTGGATAAAGTGGAAGAGGCAGTGGGTGGAAGATGAATTCCAGATGCAGAAACATGGAAAGAGATCATGTCACCCCGAGCAAATAAGCCTATAACATGAGAGCAGGCCTGTGAGAACAATCTCAGATCCTTAAGAAACATCCTTTACAGTCTTTTGTGATCGTTGTGTTTTCACTCGTGTGGGTTTTTGAATCTTTTCCATCCGGCCACAAGAATCAACCACCCTCTGGATTACTCCAAAGAACCTTATCATATCTTTATTGCTTTCATTAGCTGGTCAGCTGTTATATAAATGTCATTTCAACGTCATCTTGCCCCCCCGAGTCTCTTTTGTCAGAATGTATAGCACATTGAACAGTTCAGGAAAGTTATTGGCTGCAGGTAAATATATTTCAGAGAGTTTTATTTTGCACTAATATTGGAGGAAATCGATAGGTGATGGGGAAAGAGCAATCGCGCAATATGTGAGGAATGAATAAAGAGCAGCGCAGACGAAACAGAGGAAGCAAACGTCATTTCATCACCTCTAATATAGCTACGCCACTTCTTCTTCTCTAAAAAAGGACCTGGTCAACAACAACACTCATTACTCATACAACACAGGTCGAGTGACGATTCTGTCCACTAAACCAACACATGTACAACACCATGTATGACATTGAATTTGAATTTGAATTTCCATGTTTGGTGTCATTTTAAAGGGCCTAGCGTAGTTCGTTTAAAAAAAGTGTAATTCTATAAATGAAGTGAAGTAGAAGGTCATGAATTTACGAGGAACTCTTGTTCTGGTGTGTAACTAATGAGTTATGATCAACACACTGATTGAATCGTGCAGTAAATGTTTAGATTTTTGATTTGAAGAGATACGGAAGCTGTCAGCTCTAGTGACTTTCCATTCCTCCAATGGAAATATATTTTTATAGATTATTACAGAAGGCAGGAGAGAACATGTGAACTACTTCCTTTTACATCACTGGATTCCATTACAACAGTGACTTCATTAAAACACACTGCGACTCTGAGAGAGAGAAAGAGAGAGCGAGAGAAAACTATTAACCTGTATTTACACAACAGTGTGTTGGGAACATGACCGTCTGTCAAAGTGATAATTCTGTCATCATCCCAGTTTGTTTGTACATTTGTTTTGTTACAGTGCGCAATGATTCTGTCTACAGAAATGTGAATTTGTGAAAACGGTGATGTCATGCACATGCGAGTTCAGTCTATGGGCATGTGTCAGCACCTGAATATCAAAACAACATTGTCAGACGGTGTTAGCCGATCACAGCCCTGCTTTATAGAACACACGAGCGACTAAATAAAGAGAAACGTTCATTTGTGAGTAAAAGGTCGTCTTAAACTGATACTTTCCTGTACAGTGTTCTTATTCCCTGATAGCACACGTACATTGGGCAGACGTCTTTTTTAAGTCTGCATCTACATCTGAAAGACATCATTGGCTCATCTGCTTTCAGGTGTCATATAGACCTCACGAAGATGCCTGTACGATGTTTTGGAATGTATGTAAACTGCTCCTTCTAAGATGTTTTTCAGATCTTTAGCAGACGTACATGTGATATCTGGGGGCCTTCTTAAAAAGTCTTTCTGAATAACAGAAGTCTCAGTTACGTAAACAGAATAAAGTAGAATAAACAGATTTCATTGATAAACACATCATATTGAGTAAAGTCTCTGTGCTGAGCCCTTCAAAAGACATAAACAACTCCTGTAGAGTCTTTCCCGGAAACCATAAGTTGAAAATGTTCGAGTTTGCTTTGATATTCTTGTTTTGTTTTATCGTAAAGTTCTCTGGTGTGGTCATCATGAGAAGTGGTTAGGCAGAGACTTTAATCCCACAGAATCGGTGAGTAATATCTCACATCAAGACATTACATGGTCACGTTGTGTTTGACTGAAGGCCACGCGCTCTCTCTCTCTCTCTTGCGCATCCTGGTGGAACACGCATGTACTCGCGCTCTCCGGTGTCTGTTCTCGTTTACTGCTTCACAACCCTCTCATGATTAACAATCGTAATGCACAGCCTTTAATCTAAAGGATTAACATGTGCTGTTTGGGTTTGCACTTTCTATAAAGCTACCCAAATGTGTGTTTCATCACGGCTTACAGATGGCTTTACCACTCCTTAACGTCTGAATGACTCAACCCTTTGTTTTTAATGTTTTTGTGGACAATGGGGACATTTCTAGATATCTCTCTATGACACCCAGTCGTCGCTTTAAGGGACAGTTCACCTAAAAAAAAATGTTGTCATCGATTACTCACCATCTTGTCATTTCAAACCCACATGACTTTCTTTCTTCCGCAGAACACAACAGAAGATATTTTGAAGAATGTTGTTAACTGGACCATATTCACTTGCATTGGTTTTGTGTTCATACAATAGAAGTGAATTCCAGTGCTGTTCGGTTACCAACTTTCTTCAAAATAACTTTTGTTGTGTTCTGCGGGAGAAAGAAAGTCATGATTTGAATACAACCAAATAAAAGCAGTTTTCATTTGATTTGTTCTGCTGTGTATTTTAAAGTGATTTCACTTTTCGCAGGAGCAACCAACCTCTTTAATCCAAAGGATAGATGAACAATGAAGTTTAAGGGAACAGTTCACCCCAAAATACTCACCTTCAGATGGTTCTGGACATGTACAAATCTCTTTTATCTGTTGAACACAAAGGAAGATATTTGAATGTAAGTAACTCAGACTCAAGATCTCATCCCCATTCACTAACATAGTAGGGAAAATAAATACCATGGGAGTCAATGTGGGATGAGATCTGTTTTTGGGTGAACTATCCCTTTAAGACCCAAACTATAATGGCACATAAAATGATTGGATGCTGATTCAGGAACATGTACTACCTGACCAAAAATATAAAGTTATACATTGTGTTACATAGACGGATACAATTATTGTTAGCAGTCCATTGCTATTTTACTATTATTATAAAAATCTGCTACATCATCAATGTATTCATGAGAGTTCACCCAAAAACTTGAGTCATCATTTATTCACTCTGTGTTGTAAATCTGAATCCAGTGAAACACAAAAGTAGATATTTTGAGAAATGTATGGGTGTTTTTTTGTTCAGACATGTTCGGAAGTCAATGGAGTTCAGTGTTGTTTCATTATCAACATCCTTCAAAATATCTTCTGTTGTGTTCCGATGAAGAAAGAAAGGCACCAATGAGGATGAAGAAACGGCAGAATTCTCATTTCTGGTAGGATGCTCCAGAAAGGCACTTTAGACCATAAACCTCTAAACTAAACTTTTTTAAATCCTAAAATAAAGAACAACTTTCCTAAAGGATATAAGCAGGAGTCGAGTGTACACCAAATCATAAATTCAATGAAAATGTCGGCTCACACCAGCTCTTATGGGACTCAGAGGCGGAGTGTTCTGAGATATGACATCAACTTGTTCAGGGTCACAGCCATCTTAAACTACATCTTGAAATCATTTGAAATACTACAGAAGAGGGTGGGGATTGACCAGAATTGGCATCGGCAGAGTCTCAGGAATCTTTAGGGAGTTCGTAACAATAAACAGCAAGAAACTTCACAGGTGAGGTCTCTACCATCTCCACCATTTCTCAGAGACTTCCATGAGATTAAATGGAATGGATGGTAACTTTAGCTTGAGTCTCTTGAGAAAAACAGTCAGAAATGTGTCTGTCATTTTGAGAAGTCAACCTGAGCTCAGATTCGTCTCAATATTATTGAAGATCATTTCTCATCACATTTACTCAAAACTTTTTAAGTTTTCCTGTATCTCAGTGGTAAGAGCTTTGTGTTAACAGCACAAGGTTGTGTGTCTGATCTCAGGGGATTACAGATACCTGTGTATAAACGTAAAGGATAATGCAATGGATAAGTCACTTTGGATAAAAGCGTCTGCCAAATGCATAAATGTAAATGTGAAACCAGATGATTTGACATTTACAATCTACATTATTTTACACCGCCAGACTCTTCATGTGTTTCAATCTCATTTGGCAAAGCAATTTCAGGAGAAACATCTGAGACTAAAGCATCATTTATGGTTGTGCGTAGGACTTACGCCATAGCTGCATTGTAAAACGTTTCTGTAATTTCGCAGCAGGTTTGCCAGTTATTTATTGTAGATTTAAGGTACAATTTAGTTTAATCATAAACTTACCTACGTTATATATTTTTCTTTAATAAAAGAAGACTAAATATCTTGGATCACTTTTCTTGTTATGTAAATGTATGGTAATTTAAGAAGGTTTAAATATTCTTTACAGAAAACAAGTGCACGGAAGAATGTCCGTTTCTCAAACCTGCTGCAAAAACTACAGCAAAGTTTTACAGTGTGTGCGCAGCCTGATGTTGACCTCTACAGGAATGTAAACAACACGTCAACTCAACACAGACGGCAAGCGCTGTGATTGGTCTGTTTGAAACTCTGCGATAGCGTCATGTTTAGTCAAACACATGAAATGATTTCTGTATTTAACATTTCAAGCTGCAACAGAAGTGACTGTTTATTTGCCGCTATCAATGCTTTCAATTGAGCTGCTTCTTCTTCTGCTCTTCTCTTGGTTTACATAAGCAACACGCAAGTGGACACTGACGCCTTGTGGTCATTGACTGTTGGACAACGATGCACAAGAATAAAGGAAAACAGCGCTACGGCATACGTCCTACGCACGACCATAACTGAGCCTTAAGTTGATACTAAATGAAACCCAAGTCAAAAAGTCCAGAGAACTCCTGATCAATGAATGAGCGCCATCTGAGCAATAACGTGTTCCTCCAGGAATACAGACACATTCAGTTCGCTTTGTTTTATTTTGATTAAAAAACTTTTCTTATCTTTTTACATGACACACTCAGAGAGAGCGAGACAGACAGAAACGGACAAAGAGAAAGAGAGAAAGGAGATAGTGCCGTCAGTTCATCTTCATGACGTTTTCATAAATCGAGAAGTGAAGAGAAGCTCGTCCAGAGACGCAACATCTCTCAGGTCTATTTACACAGCGTTCCGGGTGACGCTCGTTTCGTTGTCGAACGTTACGCTCTGACTGTCATAGATCTACTCAAACACGGGAAGAGGGAGGGGCACTGAGCCCACCTCCTAAAAAAGATGATTGGTCGAAGTGTTCGACACGGCAGAAAGTGATTGGTCTGCGTCTGGCCAGGTGGCACAACAGTTTTTCTTTCATCGTCTCTTGTTCACCACACCGCCGGAAACAACAGTCTGATTAAATCACTGAACCCGGTGATGTCATGACCTTTGACCTCTATGATGCGTGTGGATTTTTGGCATGTACAGTGTAAGAGCTGCAGTGTCTGGTGTGAAGCTCGATCACATTCTGAAAAGTCAGACACTCATTCGACACACCACCCTGAAATGAAAGAGGAAAAACCCAGCGTAAGAATCCGGTCTGAGGTGGTCTGCTGGTGTTCTCGAGAGCAGATAAGCACCTCAGACTGGTGTCAGCTGATTTTAGGAGACAGACGTGATGAATGGTTGGATGATGTAAAGGAAGGGGAGGTTGAGAAGAGCGATGCGTGTGAATGGCAGTGAGATGATCAGGGTGGGTGTGCAGGTGACCGGGAAACAGAGACGTGGAGGAGGAAGCCAACATCACCACCATCATCATCATCTTCTAGTCTGAAGTCTGTTGGGCTTTTATTTAAAACTGTTTTATGCCATAAAAAAGAATCATTTATCTCTAATCAATGCATTAGGAAATACACAAAATACATGCATACGGCAAAATCTCATTACTTTATGCGGTTGATTTTTACGGATTGCAGCTTTAAAAACGCAGATAATAAAAAATGCAAAACTGTTCAAATGTAAAGCCTGAATTCACTGTAAGGTGTTTTGGATAAAACGAGTCTGCCAGATGTGTAAACAATATCTTTTGTTTGTTTGGGGGGAAAGTGCTTAAGCCTTGTTTTCTTCATTTAAAGATAAAGTTGAACTTTGGCATGTTCTTTTTTGTCTTCCTTTCAAAGGATTTACTAATTGCGACGACGATGATGAAGATGGTGATGATGATGTCTGTCCTCATTGTCCTCCTCCAGATCTGCGTGTCCTGGTCACCAGCGCCCTAGTCACAGACTCGTCACCAGCTGCATCTGTCCATCGCTTTCTCCCTGCGACGGCTGCAGCGCTGCACGGCTCTCGTCACCGGCCCGGCGCGCAGGAGGCTGGTAAAATGCTGACACGTGAGCCTGCCGACCCGTGCTGAAGTACAGCTCGTCCGGCGGGAGCGTTGAGTGCGGTTCCGGTCCCAGTGCTTCGGGACTGCTGTCAGGATAGGACGAATCCCTGTCCCGCATGTACAGAGAGGCGGAGTCATGTCCGGCCCCGCCCACACCGTCTGCGATTTCCGCCGAGAAGCTCTCCGAGTCCTCCTCACTCTGGTAGAACACAGACTGAGCGTGCTCCAGGAGCCGAGGTTTATCAGGCAGGCGGGGTTTGTCGGGCAGGCGGGGCTTTTCCAGTGCTTTGTACAATAACTCCTCCTCATCCTGAGGGGGTGGGGGAGGAGGGCGAGGCAGCGGACGCTGAGGAGGCTCTCGGTGACTCGTCGTGGTGGCGTAATCTTGCCGATGCATCGTAGAGTTGGTTCCGTTGCCGTAGCGATCGGTGGCCGGCCGCAGGTTGCTCTGCACCAGCTCCGATATGATCATCTTCTCCAGCGCTGCAGCGTCGGAAAGGTTTCGCCGCAGGCCGCTGTTAGGCTCCGCTCCTCTGGGTGTCAGAAGGGCAGGGCTGACCTCTCCGGACACGCCTCCGGATCCCACGGGAACGCCCCCCAGCAGGTCAGCGCTTCCTCCGTGCAGCGAGTAGCTGTTGTTGTAGTTCCCGTTCAGTCGAACTCCCTCCAATCCACAAGACTCACGACTGCGTGACAGAGTGCCCTCTACAGGACAGAGAGAGAATCAGCGTTACTTCAGCCACTAACCTGCCAACGTTACTGTGTTCTTCATGAAAATAGACAATGAGATGATCCAATAGAGACAAACTCATTCTGTCATTGTTAAAAAAAACATATTTTGCAAATCTTACAAATGTATTTTTTTAACCTTATATTCATCATTTCATCTTTTTGTTTGATCCCAAAGGGGTTAAACCGATTTTGAAATCCAAGCCAACTTCAAATCCACATGTATATGACCGCTAATGACGGTATTTAGTTATCCACTTGGAATATGTCTAACAAACAAGCTCAGATTGTGTTTCTAATGTAAACGTCAAGCAATGTGGAACTAGCATGCTGTATGAATGAAATATTGCGCATTTGCTTTGACTGAAACTGAGATGAAGACAGTGTGAATTAAAAAGACACATTAGAACGCATGATCCATACTTGAGTTTCTGAACGTGCCTGTCGATCAGATCACAGAGAGACAGACAGAACGAGAGCGAGACAGGAGAGAAGTACAGAAAAGAAGTGAATACAGATGAAAACGTTTAGAAAGAAATCACATCTATACCCCACACACACACACACGCAACACACTTAACACAATACCTGTGGCATTGAACACTGCTGGTGAGGGCGGGTTGAATGTTTCAGCCAGTAAGGTGTTGTAAGGGGAGGAGCTAGAGCGGCTCTGCAGCATCGGATTGGCCAGGAGGTGATTGCCCATAGTGCCTGTGGAACAACAACGTAAATCTTTTTTTAGAGGAATCGTTTAAACAGTAAAACCCTGTGAGACATCAATAAACCGAGTCTGTGTCACGTGTCACCATCTGTTGACAAATGGTATTGCAAGTTAATTGTGTGTGATTCAATTCTGATCAGTGTGTGTGTGTGTGTGTGTGTGTGTGTGTGTGTGTCACCTCTGGTCAGTGTGTGTGTGTGTGTGTGTGTGTGTCACCTCTGGTCAGTGTGTGTGTGTTTGTCACCTCTGGTCAGTGTGTGTGTGTGTGTCACCTCTGGTCAGTGTGTGTGCGTGTGTGTGTGTGTGTGTGTATGTGTGTGTCACCTCTGGTCAGTGTGTGTGTGTGTGTGTGTGTGTCACCTCTGGTCAGTGTGTGTGTGTGTGTGTGTGTGTGTGTTTCACCTCTGGTCAGTGTGTGTGTGTGTGTGTGTGTGTCACCTCTGGTCAGTGTGTGTGTGTGTGTGTGTGTGTGTGTGTGTCACCTCTGGTCAGTGTGTGTGTGTGTGTGTGTCACCTCTGGTCAGTGTGTGTGTGTGTGTGTGTGTGTCACCTCTGGTCAGTGTGTGTGCGTGTGTGTGTGTGTGTGTGTGTATGTGTGTGTCACCTCTGGTCAGTGTGTGTGTGTGTGTGTGTGTGTCACCTCTGGTCAGTGTGTGTGTGTGTGTGTGTGTGTGTGTGTCACCTCTGGTCAGTGTGTGTGTGTGTGTGTGTGTGTCACCTCTGGTCAGTGTGTGTGTGTGTGTGTGTGTCACCTCTGGTCAGTGTGTGTGTGTGTGTGTGTGTCACCTCTGGTCAGTGTGTGTGTGTGTGTGTGTGTGTGTGTGTGTGTGTGTGTCACCTCTGGTCAGTGTGTGTGTGTGTGTGTGTGTGTCACCTCTGGTCAGTGTGTGTGTGTGTGTCACCTCTGGTCAGTGTGTGTGTGTGTGTGTGTGTCACCTCTGGTCAGTGTGTGTGTGTGTGTGTGTGTGTCACCTCTGGTCAGTGTGTGTGTGTGTGTGTGTGTGTGTCACCTCTGGTCAGTGTGTGTGTGTGTGTGTGTGTGTGTGTGTCACCTCTGGTCAGTGTGTGTGCGTGTGTGTGTGTGTGTGTGTCACCTCTGGTCAGTGTGTGTGTGTGTGTGTGTGTCACCTCTGGTCAGTGTGTGTGTGTGTGTGTGTGTCACCTCTGGTCAGTGTGTGTGTGTGTGTGTGTGTGTCACCTCTGGTCAGTGTGTGTGTGTGTGTGTGTGTGTCACCTCTGGTCAGTGTGTGTGTGTGTGTGTGTGTGTGTGTGTCACCTCTGGTCAGTGTGTGTGCGTGTGTGTGTGTGTGTGTGTCACCTCTGGTCAGTGTGTGTGTGTGTGTCACCTCTGGTCAGTGTGTGTGTGTGTGTGTGTGTGTGTCACCTCTGGTCAGTGTGTGTGCGTGTGTGTGTGTCACCTCTGGTCAGTGTGTGTGTGTGTGTGTGTGTGTGTGTGTGTCACCTCTGGTCAGTGTGTGTGTGTGTGTGTGTGTGTCACCTCTGGTCAGTGTGTGTGTGTGTGTGTGTCACCTCTGGTCAGTGTGTGTGTGTGTGTGTGTGTCACCTCTGGTCAGTGTGTGTGTGTGTGTGTGTGTGTCACCTCTGGTCAGTGTGTGTGTGTGTGTGTGTGTCACCTCTGGTCAGTGTGTGTGTGTGTGTGTGTGTGTCACCTCTGGTCAGTGTGTGTGTGTGTGTGTGTGTGTGTGTCACCTCTGGTCAGTGTGTGTGTGTGTGTCACCTCTGGTCAGTGTGTGTGTGTGTGTCACCTCTGGTCAGTGTGTGTGTGTGTGTGTGTGTGTGTGTGTCACCTCTGGTCAGTGTGTGTGCGTGTGTGTGTGTGTGTCACCTCTGGTCAGTGTGTGTGTGTGTGTGTGTGTCACCTCTGGTCAGTGTGTGTGTGTGTGTGTGTGTCACCTCTGGTCAGTGTGTGTGTGTGTGTGTGTGTCACCTCTGGTCAGTGTGTGTGTGTGTGTGTGTGTCACCTCTGGTCAGTGTGTGTGCGTGTGTGTGTGTCACCTCTGGTCAGTGTGTGTGTGTGTCACCTCTGGTCAGTGTGTGTGCGTGTGTGTGTGTCACCTCTGGTCAGTGTGTGTGTGTGTCACCTCTGGTCAGTGTGTGTGTGTGTGTGTGTGTGTGTGTGTGTGTGTCACCTCTGGTCAGTGTGTGTGCGTGTGTGTGTGTATGTGTGTGTCACCTCTGGTCAGTGTGTGTGTATGTGTGTGTCACCTCTGGTCAGTGTGTGTGCGTGTGTGTGTGTGTGTCACCTCTGGTCAGTGTGTGTGCGTGTGTGTGTGTGTGTGTGTGTGTGTCACCTCTGGTCAGTGTGTGTGTATGTGTGTGTCACCTCTGGTCAGTGTGTGTGTGTGTGTGTGTGTGTGTGTATGTGTGTGTGTGTGTGTGTCACCTCTGGTCAGTGTGTGTCTATGTGTGTGTCACCTCTGGTCAGTGTGTGTGTGTGTGTGTGTGTGTCACCTCTGGTCAGTGTGTGTGTGTGTGTGTGTGTGTGTGTATGTGTGTGTGTGTGTGTGTCACCTCTGGTCAGTGTGTGTGTGTCACCTCTGGTCAGTGTGTGTGTGTGTGTGTGTGTGTGTGTGTGTGTATGTGTGTGTGTGTGTGTGTCACCTCTGGTCAGTGTGTGTGTATGTGTGTGTGTGTGTGTGTCACCTCTGGTCAGTGTGTGTGTGTGTGTGTGTGTATGTGTGTGTCACCTCTGGTCAGTGTGTGTGTGTGTCACCTCTGGTCAGTGTGTGTGCGTGTGTGTGTGTGTATGTGTGTGTCACCTCTGGTCAGTGTGTGTGTGTGTGTGTGTGTCACCTCTGGTCAGTGTGTGTGTGTGTGTGTATGTGTGTGTCACCTCTGGTCAGTGTGTGTGTGTGTGTGTGTCACCTCTGGTCAGTGTGTGTGTGTGTGTGTGTGTCACCTCTGGTCAGTGTGTGTGTGTGTGTGTGTCACCTCTGGTCAGTGTGTGTGTGTGTGTGTGTGTGTGTGTGTCACCTCTGGTCAGTGTGTGTGTGTTGTTGATCTCTGCTGTCATGAAGGATGACTCTGTCTGTCGTCGAACAGTGTCGTTCCACATCCTCCTGATACGACTCTAGAAACACACACAAGAGTAAATGAAAAAAGCTTAATAGGGATGCAGGGAAACAGACACTAAAAATACCATCAAGAAAACAATCGTGAACTTTCATCAGCTCAAGCAGCATTTATGTATGTTAATTTTATAAACACTAATAAATGCTCAATAGTTTTTCCCAACAAAAACAAACGTTACTGCGCATGCGCGCATTCGTGGGCAGCCCTTAACGTCCGGTACACATTCACACACAATAAAGCGCCTGTAGATTATTTCTGATAACAATAAAAGAAACCGAGATGAAACGTTACTTGTCTAAACTTGTCTCTCCAATATTATGACTTTAGACTATGATACCGAGCTCAACCGCTAGATGTCAGTGAACCGTACGGTTTCTTTAAATGCGACCGAACTACAGGACCCATTCAACAAATTGCTTAATAAAAGTCAACAAATCGTTTATTTAATACTTATACAATAAAATAATAACATAAATGAATATGAATGTAAATTACATAAAATCTAAATAGACACTAGCCAAACACAGACCAGACGTTTACTGCAGTCTCGAAGTGCAGGTCTGATGAAATGGTCTATAAACCTGTTATGTTTATTAAAATCGGGGCAAAAGATCATCAATATTTCTTATAATTCGAGCGCAAGAGCAAAAATATAATCAATAAATGTATTGATTATTGTAAAATTTGGAAAGATGTAAAATTTTCACAGCTAAATGTAATTTTAGGACAAACGTGTGTGTTACCTGTCTTTGCGCCGGTGCATGCCGTGATTGGCTACCGCCGTAGTAGCGGTTGTTGCTTCGATGGGCGGAGCTCTTGAGGGAACCGGTCGAGGAGGTGTGGCCACAGCAGGGCGACTGCCGCAAACACTTGCTGTATTCTTTCTGCACCTAGTGAAAGATACAGAACGCTGACATTGAAAAGAGATTCTACACACACGTCAGACTGCTCGTGACATCATTCTTATGTAAACTGAATGGAGAATGTGATGTTTTACAAAAGAAGATCTGCTCGTGTATAATGAATGAGAGTATTCAGTCATATTATAACCAAAGAATCAACAGATTTACAGTAAACAGACTTTAAATATGAAACTGAAATACAAAACACACACCTTCTTCTGCAGAGCGCAGTGGAGGAGGAAGATGAACATGCCGTGTAAAGCGTTGAAGGAGGGTAAAGAGGTACGCCATCACAACACTGTTGTCATTAATAAACAACAGGCCGAAAATCCACGTGAGAGAGACGAGTAAGAGAAGAGTGACGGAACTGAGCGTCCAACACCTGTCACAGAAAAACAGTCCACAGTGCTGACCGTCACGACACACACATACTGATGTCATATTCAAACACACGGCAACATAAATACATCTTGATATACATTTGATCGTGAAAGAAATAAAATTCAGTGTGCGTGACCTCTGACCCCTGCGCTCTTACTTGATGTTGTCGAATCGGCTGGAGTCTGGCTTCAGTACGGTGGAATGTCTGAGCATGCGGTGTATAGTGATGACCAACACCGCTAGGTTCAGCTAAAAATAAAAAACACACATCACTCACGAGAGAAAAGTAATTGATGGAGTAGACATACTGAAAACACAGCAGTGTTATTTGTTATTGATGCGCTTTATTAACTAGAGGATTAAAGTCTCACCAGGATAACAAGAGAGGCGGGGCCAATGAATGTCCAGATGAAGTAGTTATCTACCCGCAGCCAACAACTACACAACACACAAGAGATCATTACACACACACATGCGCACACACACACACACTTTCCATTTCAAGGTACTTTATTGGCACGATTGCATGTTCTCACAATATCGCCAAAAAACTGAACATATAACAAAAGACATAAAGTACAATAAGTACAAACGTTGACGTTTTTAAAGTTTAATTATGGAAATTAAAATAAGGTGCTAAAGATAAAATATAGATTGACATATGAATAAAGCATATCTAAATATACAAATTGACTGAAATATAAACAATTCAAATATATATTAAATGTACATTTTAGGGCAGAAACCTGAGAATAGAATAAAAGTAAAACAGTGTATGTGTGTATTGATTCAAAGGGATTCACACACACAGACACTAAAGTATCACACACAAACAGAAGCACACACTCACGCTTTAGTTCCTCCATAGCTCCTGTAGTCGATGGCTGTGGAGATGGCCACTACCAGCGTGGGGAAGCCGTATGCGGAGAGGTAATAGTATTTACCGACGAGACATCTCGCTTTCAAACACCTCCACCATGAGAACGTACAGCTGAACCGTCTCCATACAGAGCCAGCAGAACACTGACAGCAGGAAGAAATGAAGAAGACCGGCCAGCACGGGACACACAAACTGAACACAACACAAGCCAGTCAACACACACACACACAGAACACACACACTTTGGTTTTGATTGATGTGATCTACTGTGATCTTGTTTTGTGTGATGAGATCTGATGTGATCTTTTTTGTCTGATGTGATTTACTGTGATCTT